>NC_069499.1:197912014-198212014 GCF_027579735.1 Bombina bombina | reverse complement strand
ACCCAAGGTTGCTATAGACAACCGCCCAGGGAAATGAACTCCCTAGAAGGACAAGAACCACCCTTATGAAAGGCGATCATGAAAAAGATCATACCATACGACTTATGGTGCTCCAAGGAAGCCGTAAGCTCCCCACTGTTCAATAGTCTAGCGGACACAACCGCTATAACTAGTCAAAAATAGGTAGAAAATTCATATAAAACTGAAGAAATTCGGAGCCTGCAGACAAGGATTGAAAAAAACTATATATCTTCTCAGAGAAAAAAAGGCTATCTAGTGAAAACACATAGCCACCTCTGAACAAGAACTCACAAGCTCCAGGCTCAAGGCAGCAAAGCTGACCTAAGCCAACGTGGGAGACCATCCACAGAGAAGGTCGAAAAACATCGACAACAACTAGAACTTAGAAGAACATCCAACACCCACAGCCTATGAAACCAGTGGAGGGATGAAACACTGTGAACCCCCCACCGAAGGCAGGAACCAGGTTAGAAAGCTGCCACAGCAGGATTCAAACTCCAAGCCTTCAGCTACTAGGCAGGGAAGATATCCCTTAGGCCACATAGACTTGCAGCAACTGGAATTACATGGTCAGGAATCAACAGAGCAGCCAGATCGCCGACCCCCACTCCGAGGTAACGGACCCAGTCCCAAAGGATTGGCAACGTCTGAATACAAAGAATACAAAATTCTCAGAACCACACCTCAGAGGAAAAAGGGAGGGACCTAAAAGGGAACAAACCCATGGGAGAACAACTCTGACCATTTTAATCTTGCTTGCTAATAGAAAGGCAGAATACTACGTGCTCGGGTTCCAGAACCCCTACACAGCTCCCTTTCAAAGAAGGACCACTCCCAACCAAGAAAGATAGGACACTGAACTACAGTGTCCCAGTACCAGAATCCAGCCCCAGGCCTCTTGCACAAAAGTTAAGGCCGAACCCCTCGTAAAACAAGAAGAGAAGGACCCCTGGGGCTTCAAGGAAACTGTATTCTGAAACCTACCCGAAGGAGGGCAAACGCAAAGGAACGGCTTCCCCAGCCATAGGCATGGAGAAGAGATGAGAGAAAATCGACAGCTCAGTTGAAACAAACAAACGCGAGCCCACATCAAGGTGCAATAGCTTCCCCTCACAACAACTGTAAGATCCTGTCTGAGAGACAGCAAAACTGACCCTTAGGCAGTTATCAAATCTCCCCTGAAGGGACATGCGAATGTTCCAAAACTGAAAGGTTTGAAACCAAACCGCCCAGGACCGCTCCAAATCCGGACTCTGAATCTCAGACAAGAGACAGGGCCATAAGCAGACCCCCAGATTGAAGACCAGTCGATGTTCTAACTCCCTGAGGAACCATCAAGTCACCTCATATGGTGGAGTGCACCCTAGGCAGTGCATCCCACATGCCAATGTCCCTGGACAATGGACGCATGAATATATATTCAGACCAAAGAGCCTAGAGAGACATCTTAACAGGTCTAAGAAGAGGGCAACCAGCACCCGGAGGTCCGTCTGATTCCAGGACCCTTGGCTTGCAAACCCAGAGAGCTAGATCTTTAAGAGAGTCAAATGGGAACACCCCCTCTAAGACCACAAGTTTACAAGGGACAGGCTCCAACAAGCCCATAGGATGAGAAGACGGTAATATCTTTAAAGACCCAGTGGGAGCCTCACAACTCCTGGCAGACAAGTCGAGCAGGGGAAAATGCCAGGGAAAAAGCAAAAAGCTCCCAAAAAACATACGAAAAAAAGGAAGTAATAAGGACGTCCCCGAACTTCCAGACACCGTTGACCCAACCACCCAAGAAGGGAAAAAGTGGCCCCAGCAACCCACAAGAGGTACTTGCAACTAGGCCACACAAAAAAACAGACATAAAGGAGATACCAAGAGTGAAAACGAAAATCGCCATCCATCTGGTACCCCCGACACCCAGAGGTCATCCAAACTCAATGGGAATGGATAAACTTTGCTTAAGGACCTCTCACGATGAGCCTCAGCAGGCTCAGAGTCCGGAACCCCCTCAACAGTAGAAATGGGAGGCGGACCGTTGCAGTCCCTCCGATTTCTAGTAATGGAGGCAACAAGAAAAAATGAACACTTATCAAAGTGAACAACCCAGCACCCGACAGGGTAACCAGCACACCGGCATCACGTGGGTGACATGAACCGTAAGGAACAGCTGCTAGCTCCCAACCAGGACCCACCTGGTACGAGAACCCTCTAAAACTGACCAAGGTCCAAGAAAAATCGAAGCCCCAGAAGGGATCGATAAACTATAAACATAACTATGTCATTATATAGTACTGCGCAACTTCTGAGGAAGTGCCCACGCGACCACAACATCGCAAGTATCAGTTCCAGAGAAGAAACGTTCCCAAACGGAAATTTATAACAGAGATGAGCTTCGTAAAACAAATTAAACACATCCTATCCGGATCCAATAAAATGAAAGGCAGCACCCGTGGGTGAACGTCCAAGGATAATGGGTACGCTAACAGGACCAGCCGATCAGGAGCCCCATTCTCCTAAGCTCAGAACTGAAAAAGATACTTAAAGAAAAGAAAAAACGGAGACGTCAAGGAGATTGGCTTCATCCCCATACATCTAACCCAGTTTGCCATCCAGCACAGAAGACAGAGGATCCCTCGGCCCAGTAGGACTGGGATCCTCCAGCACCGCCAAAACATGGCTTAAGTACACAAAGATGTTCCAGTCTATAACGGAAGGCAATATGTTCCCTCACCGGATCGATGGACGACCCCGAGGAAGGGGCCCCTGAAGCCTCAGAGGCCATCGTTTTCCCAGAAGGTCGAACAGACTCAGGCGATCTCACGCTCAACGGACCCTGGTAAACAGAACACGGACAGTATCCTAAAAATACTTCTCTTGGGAGATATAAATGTGCCAGCGCCATAGATATGGCCATGCGGAACCGTGCCGTAAACTCCAGAGGAAACAAGCCACCTTCCGGAGAAGGAGTAACAGCCATAGGGATACCTGCTTGCGTAGCAAAAAGAAAATTTATGCTTACCTGATAAATTTGTTGCTTTTTAGACACGATGAGTCCACGGATTTCATCCTTACTTGTGGGATTACGCCTCCTGGTAAGCAGGAGGAGACAAAGAACACCACAGCATAGCTGTATATATAGCTCCTCCCTTCCCTCCCACAGTTAGGAAGAGAAAGGAAAAGCCAAGGTGCAGAGGTGTCTGAAGTTTACAAAATTAGTAACTCGTCTCATAGAACAGGGCGGGACGTGGACTCGTGTCTAAAAAGAAACAAATTTATCAGGTAAGCATAAATTTTCTTTTCTTTTTAAAGACACGATGAGTCCACGGATTTCATCCTTACTTGTGGGATACAATACCAAAGCTAGAGTACGCGGATGGGCAAAACAGGGAACCTAAACAGAAGGCACCACTGCTCGAAGAACCTTCCTCCCAAAAACAGCCTCAGCCGAAGCAAAGGAATCAAATTTGTAAAAATATAGAAAAAAATATGAAGAGAGGATCAGGTTGCCCTTGCAAATCCAGTCAACAAAAGCATCATGAATGAATGCCCATGAGGAATGTACAGTCCTGATGAAATGAACCGTACCATTATCAAGAGACAGCTGTCCAGCAGTTTCATATGCAAAACGGAAGATACTCTTCAGCCAAAAATAAATAGAGGTAGCTGTAGCTTCCCAAATGATTTCCTGAAACAACGACAAATAGGAAAGACTATCGACGAAAATCAATGAAAAATTTTAAATACCTCCAAAATTGCAGAAAACGTGTCTTCAACCGAACAGAAGACTTTCCTTCTTGATAAGAAGGATTAAGACACAAGGAAGGGACAACAATCCCAGAGTCATGTTCTTGTCTGAAAAGAACCCTATGAAGAAAAACCCAGATTAGGACGTGGTTTGGACGTAAAACCACCTTATCCGAATGAAGATAAGGAAAGGTGAATAATATTATAATGCCGAAAGCTCAGACACTCAACGAGCAGAAGAAAAGGCAACAAGAATTAAAACTTTCCAAGATAACAACTGAATATCTATGGAATGCATAGGTTCAAATAGAACTCCTTGAAGAACTTTGAAAAACTAAATTCAAACTCCATGAAGGGACCATTGGGTTAAACACAAGCCCGATTCCAATCAAAGCTTGACAAAAAGATTGAACATCTGGTACATCAGCCAGATGCTTGTGCAACAAAATAGATAAGGCAGAGATCTGATACCTTAAGGGAACTCACTGATAACCCTCTTCCAAGCCTTCTTGGAAAAAAGACAAATCCTGAGAATCCCAACTCTACTCCATGAGTAGCCCTTGGATTCACACCAATAAAGACATATGCGCTACATCATATGGAAAGTCTTCCAAATTACAGGCTCACGCTCCTGAAACGATGAATCTATGACTGAATCAGAAAACCCTGCTTGGATAAAATCAAGCGTTCAATCTCCAAGCAGTCAGATGCAGAGAAACTAGATTCGAAAAAAGGAAGGATCCCTGAATGATAAGGACCTTCCTCAAAGGAATCTTCCAAGGTGGAAGGGATGAAATGTCCACCAGGTCTACCTACCAATTCACTGATGCCTTCTCCTATATGATTCGAGCAATCACTCGAAAAAGAAGTGCAAACGGGAAAAAAAGATAATCTAGGCTGAAGAACCAAGAGACTGCTAAGGTATCTATCAGCTCAGACTGGGACCCTGGACCCGTATCTCAGAAGTCCGGCATTCTGACGAGATGCCATGAGATCAAACTCCGGCTAACCCCATATGAAAATCAGATAGGAGAATACTTCCAGATGGAGTTCCCATTCTCCTGGATGAAAAGTTTGCTAGCTCAAAAAGCCGCCTCCCAGGTGTTTACGAATTGAGCTGAAACACAAGAGAACACAGGAGCTTTACCTGGGTACAAACCATAACCTCCTGCTACAGGAGCGGTGGAGCTAACCACTAGGCCATAACTCCCAAGCTCGAAGTGCTGTGAAGAACACCCTCAGTTCTAGAATGGTGATGGGAAGGAGGGAAGGAGGGATTCTGCCTGAATCCATACTCCCAGAGTCTTTAAAGAACCCCAGACTAATCCCCATCCTAAAAGTCTGGCGTCCGTTGTCACAAATACCCATGAAGGTCTGCAATAGCATGTCCCTTGGGATAGAGATCCAGAGACAACCACCATTGAAGAGAGTCCCTCGTCTCTTGTTCTAGGGTTATTAGAGGAGACAAATCTGTATAACCCCCATTCCACTGACTGAGCATATTTAGCTGCAGAGGTCCGAGTGGAAACTGAGCCAACGGTATGATGATCATTGCTGTCACCATCATTCAGATTACCTCCAGGCACTGAACCACTGACAGCTGAGGAGAGGACTGAAGTGCTCGACATGTATACAGAATCCTTGATTTTCTGACTTCTTGTCAGAAAAATTCTCATGAATATAAAGTCGATTAGATTTCCCAGAAGGGTACCCTTTTCTTAGGAAGAATAGCACAATGTCGATATAGGACCTTGTTTGCTGACAAGATGACGCCTGGATTAGAATGTTGTCCAGATAAAGCGCCACCGCAATGCCCTGTGGTCTTAGAACCGCCAGCAGAGACCCCAGAATCATTGTGGAAATCCTAAGAGCCGTGACCAACCCAAAAGGAAGAGCCACGAACTGAAAACGTTTGTCCAGAAAGGCAAACTACGAGAACTTGTGATGATATCTGTAGATAAGAACATGAAGATATGCATCCTCTAGATCCACTGTCGTCATAAATTGAACCTCCTGGATCAAAGGAAAGATAGTACGATAGTTTCCATCCTGAAAGATGGAACTCTGAGAAACTTGTTTAGAGTCACAAAGTCTAAAATAGGTCTGAAGGTACACTCCTCTTTGGGAACTACAGATTTGAATAAAAATCCTGCCCCTGTATCGGAACAGGCCAAGTACTCCCATGGAAGGGAGGTCTCTTACACAATGTAAGAACGCCTCTCTTAACTGGTCTGCAGAAAATCTGGAAATCAGAACTCCAGACCACTGTGAATCTCTGAAACACCATTTTTCATTGTCCAGGGATTCTGAACATCTCAAATCCAAGTCTGAATGAAAACCGAAAGACTGCCCCCTACAAAATCTGATCCCAGATCGGGGACATGTTCTTCATGTTGTCCTTGATCCGAAAGCAGGCTAATTAGATTCTTTTTTTTTTTAAATATTTTTTATACAAATTGAGAAGAAATCATCTTCATCCAGCCAGGTTCCGACAAGGCCTTCTTGTAACGAACCATTAAAAATTTAGACTTAGATCCTAAATCTGTATAACAAGGCTCTAACCATAAGGCTTAGAGAGCTGGGACAGAGAAGCCTGAAACCTACGCTCCCATTTTAAAAACTTCAAGGTAAGAATTAGAATAAAGGGACTGGTCAATTGACAGCCTTTATCCAATCCTGGATCTTATTCAGGTGAGTTTCTGACTTAAAAACATCAGACAACGCATCAAACCGAAATACTGTCGCCCTAAAGACGGTAATAAAATACAGTTAGATACCATTGTAAGCCCTGGTGTACTTCCCTTTCCCAATTTTTGTTCAGATAACCCTTGAGAACTTAACTATTCACTGAAGAAAAATAGTAGGTCTCATAGCTAAGTTGGAAATTACTCCATTCACCCTAGGTGATGTCTGCTCCTTAGCTAAGTCGGTTATGGGAAACATCTCTTTAAGTATAGGGAATGCGGACTGTTCCACTGCGTATAACTCACAGGACGTACTAGGATAGATTACACCTGGATAGTGAAAATAACTCCTCTAGGAAGGTTAGTTTCAACGTGGGGAAAACATAGAATGCATGATTTGCAAAGAAAAACTCCGGACGGAGTATAATAGGAAGCGCAGAGCACTGCATGTGTGCCCAAACATGTTGTGAACACTCTGAGTTTTCTATTCTGTTAGCTTGTGTGTTGAGCCACAGCAAGATATCATAAAAGGAGAAAATTCAGAAAAAAGAGTGTAATGTATTAATAAAAATTCACACAAAAAAACGTTACTGTCACTTTAAATTTTCCTATTTTTGTGACAGAAATTATCCAATTAGCATGTTAACCTTGCTGGAAATAGACATTGCTATGTACATTAAAGCAACCATGTCTTGTGTCCACAATTCCGTATAAAAAGTGCAAGGAACCACAGAGCACCGCATGTGGCCCAGAAAAAAATCTTTATTTTAAGTGATTCAGAGAAATCACTCCCAAATAATCCTTGCAGTCAGCAATAGAGAGGTATTTGATGATAGTAACCACTGAATCAGTCATCCTTCTAAGTAAACAGTTATTACAAATATGTATGCATGTATTACGTACTTGTGAAGCGCTGCTAATCATCCAAAAGGATTTAAAACGGTCAATTTAAATTTTCTTATTTCTGAGAGCTAATTAAAAATAAATCCTCAAGTAATGTTTTCTACTACGTTGGAAAACCTATAAAGGAAGGTAACTCATAGTGGCATATTAGAGGATGCACAGAGCACTGCATGTGGGCCATAACAATATGTGGGACACTACAGGAGAATTGTGGAATAAATTGACCATAGTCAAGGGACTCCCAAACAGCAAAAAGCCTTATAAGGATAAATTGTCATTTTATTTTTATTAAAATTTTGCACATAATACTGTCTCTTTAAGAGCAAAAGTAACTCGTCTTTGTGTACTTATGTTACTCTATATTTAAATTCTTTCAGCTGTCACCGTAAATCTTAAAAACTGAAACTGTTTTATGTTTGCAGAAAACAATAAGACAGCACACAAATACGGACTTAATACTCGTTCACCACTTAGTCAAAACAAATCCGGAGCGCAATTGTAGCGCTATCCAGACACACAGAGGGGAAGAGTACTGCATCAGTAAAGGAAATCAAGAAAGCGTGTGCAGCCAAAGACGGCCCCAAGCTCCGCCTCTCATGTGCGTGGAAACACAGCCAAGCATATAAACATTACTATTGCGCTGCTGAGAAAAAGGGCGCCAAATATAACCCCGCCCTTCGTGGGCATAATATGCACACTCTGCCGGTCGCCATATTTACATCAAATGCGAACTAACGGGAGTTAACTGACCCCTTTTGGTAAAATGTAATACCGGACAAAAAGGCATAAAAAGAGCCTTACATTAAAAATATACATCATACAGAATGAACGGCTTAAAAGCGAATCTCATTCAGGTTAACCCTCTCTGTATAATGGGCATAAAACCTGAACCCTATTGATCCGTTCAGTGCAAATGTCCCAGACGCCACACTCCTGAGCCCCAGTGCCTGCCATTACCACACTGTCATAGAATCCTACTTTATATAATAAAAGAGATAATTGTCCCAGAAAAGTGCTAAACTTCCTCTGTCCTAAATCTTCTCTTGTTGTTTCAGACCCAAAATAAAAAGCCAGCACTTACCTTTGTATTCTGCCCGACAGCAGGGCAGCTCATCAGGTGTAGGACGTCCACTCCCTCCCATAGCCCTGTGGAATAAGATACGCCTGAGTTAAATGTGCTTAGGCTATCAAGATTAGGGCAGCAAATATGTATAGGAGGCGCAGTGAGAATTATGTCCCACCAGTTCCTATTGCTTTAAAGCCACCAATTGCTCTAGTGTAGAGACTGATCTGGACTAGGCTACACCCCAGAACAAAGTAGCACTCTCTGGCACTACTTTAAAAATAATAAAATCTTGATTCAAGAATCTATAACTAACACCTCACTTTGCCTCTTCCTATCACTAACGTAGGCAAAGAGAATGACTGGAGCGGGAGGGAAGGGAGGAGCTATATATACAGCTCTGCTGTGGTGCTCTTTGCCTCCTCCTGCTGACCAGGAGGCGTAATCCCACAAGTAAGGATGAAATCTGTGGACTCATTGTGTCTTTAAAAAGAAATAAGGATCTGGGGCGCGCGCCTCACTGGACATGGAATCCTCAGGGGCGGATGGCTCAACGCACTCTACGCTCCCTAAATTGGGGGAAGAGAGTACTCTAGCACAGCAATCGGAACATAACTGTAGGGCATGGATAACCCTGGCCATCTCATACTCCTCACAAGACGTATACTCCGAGTCAGAGATGTCCGTCTCTAAAAAAATCAGAATCCTCCATAACTTGGAGATTGCAAATGTGGACAAAAGCTAAACGGCACCTTACACCCCTAATGGCTGGGGCACTCACCACCTCCTGTGAACCAGACATCTAACGAACAGACCCTCTCCATCACCACTCAGTCAGAGTAGGGAAATGGAATTACAACGTGACCACATCCGGTCACGCGATGCACTGTGTGAGCCAGCAAAAAAGGCACGCCAGTCCAAAAGGACCGTGCAGTCTGATAAGGCCGTTATATTCCGAATAGCCATGAGCCCAAGCATCACTACACATTAGCAGACAGATCATATAACATGATTAAAGTCCCCCCTGTTCAATAACCTCCCACAGGAGATATTAACCCTTGATTCCGTAAGATAAAAGGAGTCCCACTGGGACCCTGACTTCTTTAGTTAAAGGGACACTAAACCCAAAATGTTTCTTTCATGATTCGGATAGAGCATGCAATTTTAAGCAACTTTATAATTTACACCAATTATCAATTTGTATTCGTTCTCTTGCTATCTTTATTTAAAAAGCAGGAATGTGATGCATAGGAGCCGGCCCATTTTTGGTTGAGAACCTGGGTTATGCTTGCTTATTGGTGGGTAAATGTAAGACTCCAATAAGCAAGCACTATCCATGGTTCTGAACCTAAAATGGTCTGGCTGCTAAGATTTACATTCCTGCTTTTAAAATAAAGATAGCAAGAGAATGAAGAAAAATTGATAATAGGAGTAAAATAGAAAGTTGCTTAAAATAGCATGCTCTATCTGAATCATGAAAGAAAAAATGTGGGTTCAGTGTCCCTTTCACCCTAACTTTCATCTATGCTCTCACTGAGAGGCTGACAGGATTACTTAAAACTCCAGTCCCATTTCGAAGAGTACTACCTGGCATAAGAAACTAACTTCAATCTTCTGACACTTCTCTGCCAACCTCCTGAGACGAAAGGCAAAAAATGACTGGGGATGAGGGAAGTGGGTTAGGTATTTAAGCCTTTGGCTGGGGTGTCTTTGCCTCCTCCTGGTGGCCAGGTTCTGAATTCCCAAAAGTAATGAATGCTGCTGTGGACTCTTCCCGTTTAAGAAGAAAAAGGAAAGTACATGGTTTCCTTACAAAGGGTCTGTAATTTGATATAGGTCCCTATTTGCCCACTTGTCTTGAATAAAGGTACTGAAAGAAGAAGAGTCCCAGATGGCTATCGTATGTGTTATAACTTGAACATTTCTTCAGGAGGGGTGTCTACAGTCACTCTCCACCCAGTTTATAGATGTGTTTGATATTTACCATATCTGCTTCCAAGCTCACCCATCTTCTATTGTCTGCTAGGTTGTGCCATAAAGTAGCTTGGGCTAACTTGGCTGCGTAATAGTATAATATGAGGTCTGGTTCCCCCCAAACCACCTCCAGATCAAGCAAAGTTTTCCTTTTAATTATAAGTCTTTTATAATTTCAAATGAAGGATATTATGTCCTTTTGAAGTTTATGTAAATCTACTAGTCAAAGCAATATTGGGATAGACCTAAAAAGATAAAAGAATTCTAGTAAGGATGGAAATTCTAGTTATGAATATCCTTCCCAAGATACAAGTTACTTTTTGTGTATTTTTGCATATCTTTTGTGATATGTATATAAAAAAACATAATTTATGCTTACCTGATAAATTTATTTCTCTTGTAGTGTATCCAGTCCACGGATCATCCATTACTTATGGAATATATTCTCCTTCCCAACAGGAAGTTGCAAGAGTCCACCCACAGCAAAGCTGCTATATAGCTCCTCCCCTAACTGCCATATTCAGTCATTCGACCGAAAACATGCAGAGAAAGGAAAAACCATAGGGTGCAGTGGTGACTGTAGTTCAAATGAAAAAATTACCTGCCTTAAAGTGACAGAGCGGGCCGTGGACTGGATACACTACAAGAGAAATAAATTTATCAGGTAAGCATAAATTATGTTTTCTCTTGTTAAGTGTATCCAGTCCACGGATCATCCATTACTTATGGAATACCAATACCAAAGCTAAAGTACACGGATGATGGGAGGGACAAGGCAGGTACTTAAACGGAAGTTACCACTGCCTGTAAAAAAAAAAAAAAAAAAAACCCTTTCTCCCAAAAATAGCCTCCGAAGAAGCAAGGTATCAAATTTGTTAAATATGAAAAAGTATGAAGCGCAGACCAAGATTCCGTCTTGTAAATCTGATCAACAGAAGCCACATTTAAAAAAGGCCCAAGTGAAAACCACAGCTCTAGTGGAATGAGCTGCAATCCCTTCAGGAGGCTGCTGTCCAGCAGTCTCATAAGCTAAATGAATTATGCTTTTTAACCAAAAAGACAGAGAGGCTGCTGAAGTCTTTTGACCTCTCCTCTGTCCAGAATAGACAACAAACAAGGTGAACGTTTGATGAAAACTGTAGTAGCTTGTAAGTAAAACTTTAAAGCACAAACCACGTCCAATATTGTGTAATAGACGTTCCTTCTTTGAGGAAGTATTAGGATACAAGCATGGAACAACTATCTCTTGAGTGATGTTCTTGTTAGATACCACCTTAGGAAAAAACCCAGGTTGGTACGCAGGACTACCTTATCCGTACGAAGGACCAGATAAGGAGAATCACATTGTAACACAGATAACTTGGAGACTCTACGAGTCGAGGAAATAGCTACCCAAAAGGAACTTTCCAAGATAAAGATTGATATCTATGGAACAAAAAAGGTTCAAACGGAACTTCTTGAAGAGCCTTAAGAACCATGGTGGAGCAACAGTTTTAAACACAGGCTTGGATCTAACCAAAGCCTGACCAAATGCCTGAACGTCTAGAATACCTGCCAGACGCTGGTGCAAAAAAATAGACAGAGTAAAAATCTGTCCCTTTTAAGGAATTAGCTGACAACCCTTTTCTCAAAAACATCTTGGAGAAAAGATAATATCCTGGGAATCCAGGCTTTACTCCATGAG
Organism: Bombina bombina; assembly: GCF_027579735.1. NCBI lineage: Eukaryota > Metazoa > Chordata > Amphibia > Anura > Bombinatoridae > Bombina > Bombina bombina. The sequence goes on along the minus strand of NC_069499.1, from coordinate 198,199,950 downwards.
TAACCCTTGGATTCATAACAATCAGATATTTACACCATATCTATGATCAATTTTCCTAGAGACAGGCTTTCATGTCTGTATTAAGGTATCAATGACTGACTCGGAGAAGCCATGCTTTGATAACATCAAGCGTTCAGTCTCCAGGCAGTCCATCTCAGATTGATTCTATTTAGATGGTTGAAAGGACCCTGAGGTAGAGGGACCTGTCTCAGAAACAGAGACCGTGATGGAAAGGATGACATGTCCACCAGATCTGCATACCAGGTCCTGCGTGGCTACGCAGGCGCTGTCAAAAACACCAAAGCCCTCTCCTGCTTGGTCTTGACCTCCGAAGGAAATCCCACTCCCCCGGAAGAAAAGTCTGACGACTTATAAAATCCACCTCCCAGTTCTCAACACCTGGGATATGGATAGCTGATAGACAAGAGTGAGTCTCTGTCCAGTGAATTATTGTAAGACTTCTAACATCACTAGGGAACTTCTGTTCCCCCTTGATGGCTGATGTAAGCCACAGTCGTGTATATTGTCCGACTGAGTATGATGTACCTCAGAGTTGCTAACTGAGGCCAAGTCTGAAGAGCATGGAATATCACTCCCAGAATATTTATTAGAAGGAGGGTCTCCTCCTAAGTCCACTATCCCTGAGCCTTCAGGGAGTTCCAGACTGTATCCCAACCTAAAAGGCTGGCATCCATTGTAACAATTGTCCCATCTGACCTGCGGAAGGTCATACCCTTGGACAGATGGACCCGACATAGTCACCAGAGAAGAGAATCTCTGGTCTCTTGGTCCAGGTTCAACAGGGGGACAAATCTGTGTAATCCCCGTTCCTCTGACTGAGCATGCATAGTTGCAGCGGTCTGAAATGTAGACGTGCAAACGGTACTATGTCCCTTGCCGCTACCTATTAAGCCGATTTCATTCATGTACTGAGCCACCGAAGGGCGCGGATGGGATGAAAAACACGGCAGAAATTTAGAAACTTTGACAACGTGGACTCCGTCAGGTAAATTTTCATTTCTACAGAATCTATCAGAGTCCCTAGGAGGGAAACCCTTGAGATTGGGGATAGAGAACTCTTTCCTTGTTCACTTTCCACCCATGTGATCTCAGAAATGCCAGTACTACGTCCGTATGAGACTTGGCAATTTGGATGTTTGACGCCTGTATCAGGATGTCGTCTAACTAAGGGGCCACTTCTATGCCCCGCGGCCTAAGGACCGCCAAAGCGACCCCAGAACCTCCATAAAGATTCTTGGGGCTGTAGATATCCCAAAGGAAAGAGCTACAAACTGGTAATGCCTGTCTAGAAAGGCAAACCTGAAAAACAAAGGTGATCTTTATGCATCACAATGTGAGGATAAGCATCCTTCAAATCCATTGTAGTCCTCTATTGACTCTCCTGGATCATAGTTAAGATGGTACGAATAGATTCCATCTTAAATGACGGAATTCTGAGGAATTTGTTTAAGATCTTTAGATCCAAAATAGGTCTGAAGGTTCCCTCACCTTGGGAACCACAAACAGATTTGAGTAAAAACTCTGTCCCTGTTCCTCTCTTGGAACTGGATGGATCTCGTACACAATGTAAGAATGCCTCCTTCTTTATCTGGTTTGCAGATAATTGTGAAAGGCGAAATCTCCCCTTTTTTGGGGGGGGGGAATCTTTGAAATCCAGAAGATATCTCTGGGATATAAATTCCAATGCCTAGGGATCCTGGGCATCTCTTGCCCACGCCCGGGCGAAGAATGAAAGTCTGCCCCCTATAGGATCCGTTACCGGATAGGGGTCCGTTCCTTCATGCTGCCTTAGAGGCAGCAGCAGGCTCCTTGGCCTGCTTATCTTTGTTCCAGGTCCAATTGTCTCCAGATCGCCTTGGACTGAGCAAAAATTCCCTCTTGTTTTGCCTTAGAGGAAGTGGATGCCACACCTGCCCTGAAGTTTTAAAAGGCACGAAAATTAGACCTTTTTTGGCCCTCGATTCCTATCCTGAGGAAGGGCATGACCTTTTCCTCCAGTGATATAAGCAATAATCTCCTTCAAACCAGGCCCGAATAGGGTCTGCCCCATGAAGGGAAGTTAAGTAGCTTATTTATTAAAGTCACGACAGCTGACCATGATATAAGCCATAGCGCTCTGCGCGCCAGTATAGTAAAAAACAGAATTCTTAGCCGTTAGTCTAGTCAAATGAACAAAGGCATCAGAAAACAAAGGAATTGGCTAGCATAAGCTTGTCAAATATATTCATCCAATGGAGTCGCTAACTGTAAAGCCTCATCAAGAGACTCAACCCAGAACGCCGCAGCAGCAGTGACAGAAGCAATGTATGCAAGGGGCTCAAGCATAAATTTTAAATGTAGAAATATCAGAATCAGGTTAAATCATCTTCCCTGAGTCAAAAAAATCACCCACAGACTAAGCATATTGTGAGGTAGTATCATACATGGTTCTTAAAGCGTCTGTATGCTCTGTATCTACCCCCAGAGCTAACTGCTTTCCTTTAATTTCAGGTAGTCTGACTAATACTGCTGCCAGAGTATTATTCACCACCTTTGCCATGTCTTGTAAAATAAACGCTATGGACGCCCTTGATGTACTTGGCGCCATTTGAGCGTGAGTCCCTGAAGCGGGAGTCGAAGGGTCTGACACGTGGGGAGAGTTAATCGGCATAACTTTCCCCTCGACAGAATCCCCTGGTAAAATAAACGCTATGGGTGCCCTTGATGTACTTGGCGCCATTTGAGCGTGAGTCCCTAAAGCGGGAGTCAAAAGGTCTGACACGTGGGGAGAGTTAGTCGGCATAACTACCCCCACGACAGAATCCTCTGGTGATAATGTTTTTAAAGACAAAAAATGATCTTTATTGTTTAACATGAAATCAGTACATCTGGTACACATTCTAAGATGGGGTTCCACCATGGCTTTAAAACATAATGAACACAGAGCTTCCTCTATGTCAGACATGTAAGAACAGACTAATAATGAGACTAATAAGCTTGGAAAACACTTTAAATCAAGTTAACAAGCAAATATATAAAACGTTACTGTGCCTTTAAGAGAAACAAATTTTGTCAAAATTTGAAAAACAGTGAAAAAAGGCAGTAAAACAAACGAAATTTTTACAGTACATGTAATAAGGTAACAGAGCATTGCACCCACTTGCAAATGGATGATTAACCCCTTAATGCAAAAAACAGATAAAAAAAACGACATAGACGTTTTTAAAAACAGACACAATAAAACTGCCACAGCAGAGCTGTGGATTACCTTCCCTATAAACGATTTTGGAAGTCTTTTTAGCCCTTTAGAAATGTCCTGTAGTATTCACGGGACTGCTGAGGGAATCTGGAGAATTCATTTTGTAATTTTAACTGCGCAAAAAAGCGCTAAATTAGGCCCCTCCCACTCATATTACAACAGTGGGAAGCTTCAGTTAACTGTTTCTATGCAAAATTTAAGCCAGCCATGTGGAAAAAACTTAGGCCCCAATAAGTTTTATCACCAAACATATGTTAAAAACGATTAAACATGCCAGCAAACGTTTTAAAACACATTTTTACAAGAGTATGTATCTCTATTAATAAGCCTGATACCAGTCGCTTTTACTGCATTTAAGGCTATACCAACATTACAGTGTTATCACCAATGTACGTTAAAAAACGATTAAACATGCCAGCAAACGTTTTAAAACACATTTTTATAAGAGTATGTATCTCTATTAATAAGCCTGATACCAGTCGCTATCGCTGCATTTAAGGCTTTACTTACATTACTTCGGTATCAGCAGTATTTTCTTAGTCAATTCCATTCCTAGAAAAATATTTTACTGCACATACCTTATCTGCAGGAAAACCTGCACGCCATTCCCCCTCTGAAGTACCTCACTCCTCAGAATGTGTGAGAACAGCAAATGGATCTCAGTTACGTCTGCTAAGATCATAGAAAAACGCAGGCAGATTCTTCTTCCAAATACTGCCTGAGAAAAACAGCACACTCCGGTGCCATTTAAAAATAACAAACTTTTGATTGAAGAATAAACTAAGTATAAATCCCCACAGACTCTCACGACCTCCTATCTATGTTGAGGCTTGCAAGAGAATGACTGAATATGGCAGTTAGGGGAGGAGCTATATAGCAGCTTTGCTGTGGGTGGACTCTTGCAACTTCCTGTTGGGAAGGAGAATATATTCCATAAGTAATGGATGATCCGTGGACTGGGTACACTTAACAAGAGAAAAGTGGTTTATAGTTAAGCTGGTACAGAAAGCTAGGATGTTGAGAAATTCCAACTAGAAAATATTTAATTCTTCTTATTCCATACTAGTAGTATTTTGGTTTGTTCAAGATTAACTGCCAGCGCTTCACACATTCATTTTGTAGCCAGAAATTTTGCCAAATCTATTTTTAGCTGAGTAAAGCAGCGGTAACGATAAAAGTGGTTTGGTAATAGTCAAAATTATGTTGTTGGTAAATAGTGCCAATTTATGTTTGGAATCCCCTACCCGCTAACCATCTAATAAAAGCAGATAATGGCTTGATACACTAAGCGAAGTGCAGAGGCGACAAAGGGCATCCTCGTCAATTGCCATTTTTTATATTAATGGTAGAAGACTGAAAAACAAAAGCAAGAAAGCGCATCCGTGATTCACAGCAATATCATTTATTACAACACACGCATACATTAAAATGCACTCAAAAACTGAAGTGATGGCAAGGTTTAGACCACTCATCCTCATAAGCCGTCTGCAGCCAGAGGATATCAGGAGTAAAGAGTTTCCGTTCTGTAATTAATCAGATCACTAGCTCACCAGCCTTAACTAGTAGGGAAAGTTACAGCTTCCTTGTGCAATCAGAACAAACGCTACACTACAATAACCGCCCCTACACGTTTCGTCTGCTACATGCAAATTTTCTCAAGGGGTCTTTGGAAAAAGGTAGCGTAATTCACAGATGCTGGCTCTTGTTTTTCAATTCTGGATTTGACACTGTGTGTGTCTGAATATTTAAAAGCAGCACCTGCGAAACACTAACTACAAGAGGAGGAACTACATACGTTTCTATACTAACATGAAAAATTGTGGATATTCCTGTACCATCCATCTACATTGGAAGACAACTAATTTTTTTAAGTATTGATTGTTCACAGTGACTATCATCATTTTGAGAGAATTATTTCTATTTGTGTATATCATGTTATAGTGTATCCATTTTCAGTGTATTTTGTTTTGTTTGGGGGGGATTGTTTCTGACTTTAATATCTAGTACACTCCTGTGTAGCGCTCTTTTTTGTTTTATTAATGGTAGAAGTTTGATAGACCACCACTCTAAAATATGCAGAGGGTCTAGAGTATATGGATAATAAAGATGAATTTTTTTTAACATTTGTTTTTACTTATTTGCTTGCTTTTGGTATCCAACTCCTAAAAAAGGTGACACTAACAGACAACAAAACAAACAAAAAAAAAAAGATTACTTATCTTTAACCCTAAAAGTGCAAATGACACGTGATCATCATCCGCACAATGTATTTAGCACTTTCAAAACTCATAGCAGCCCCAGCATTTAGCCCACATCCCTGGTGGTCTAGGGCTCTGGGTGATGCTAAATGTACCACTTTCATCCTTTACTGTTTAGTGTTTCACTCGTCTTATATGTATTAAGTTTACCGCCCAAAAACATAATTTATGCTTACCTGATAAATTTATTTCTCTTGTGATGTATCAAGTGCACGGATTCATCCTTACTTGTGGGATATTCTCCTCCCCTACAGGAAGTGGCAGAGAGAGCACCCACAGCAGAGCTGCTTATATAGCTCCCCCCTTAGCTCCACCCCCCAGTCATTCGACCGAAGGCTAGGAAGAAAAAGGAGAAACTATAGGTTGCAGTGGTGACTGAAAGTTTTTAAAAAAAATAAATATATGCCTGTCTTAATAAACAGGGCGGGCCGTGGACTCGATACATCACAAGAGAAATAAATTATCAGGTAAGCATAAATTATGTTTTCTCTTGTAAAATGTATTGAATCCACGGATTCATCCTTACTTGTGGGATACCAATACCAAAGCTTTAGGACACGGATGAAGGGAGGGACAAGACAGGGACCTTAACCCCTTAATGACAACTGACGTACCAGGTACGTCATGCAAAAACTAGCAGTTAATGACAATGGACGTACCTGGTACGTCAGTTGTCTAACAGAGTGCTGGAAGTGATCACAAATGCTTCCAGCAGCTCTGAGGGTATTGCAGTGATGCCTCGATATGGAGGCATCCTGCAATACCACTTTACAAGCCTCCGATGCAGAGAGAGCCACTCTGTGGCCCTCTCTGCACCGGTAGCGATGGTGCCAGTGTCTGGAAGTGCACTGTCCGGGTGTGAGAGTGAGCGCGCGCGTGCACGATGCGCGTGCACAAGGGTGCGCGTGCACGTGAACGTGCATGGGCTCGTGCACTGGGCGCGCGTGCACGGGGCGCACGTGCACGCGCACACAGCCACACTGACACCAATGAATCAGGCAGAAAGGGAGAAAAAGTTAAAAAAAAAAATTCAAATATAAAAGGATCTGGGAGGGGGAGGGGGTGGGGGTATTGTGGGGGGGCTGCTACACTACAGAAATAGTTTTAAAGTTAAAAAATTAAATAAAAATACTTTTTGGGGGGGGCTGCCAGTACCCAAGATGGCGGTAATTAGGTAGGGGAGAGGGTTAGAGAGCTGGAGGGGGGGGGATCAGGGAGGTTGGGGCTAAGGCAGGGGTCCATCACAGCTAAAATATTTTATTATTTTTATTTAAAAAAAAACAAAAAACTCTTATTTAGTACTGGCAGACTTTCTGCCAGTAATTAAGATGGCGGGAACAATTGTTTGGTGGGGGAGGGAAGAGAGCTGTTTGGGAGGGATCAGGGGGTGGGATGTGTCAGGTGGGAAGCTGATCTCTAAAATTAACCCTGCAAGCTCCCTACAAGCTACCTAATTTAACCCCTTCACTGCTGGGCATAATTAACGTGTGGTGCGCAGCAGCATTTAGCGGCCTTCTAATTACCAAAAAGCAACGCCAAGCCATATAAGTCTGCTATTTATGAACAAAGGGGATCCCAGAGAAGCTTTTACAACAATTTCTGCCATAATAGCACAAGCTGTTTGTAAATAATTTCAGTAAGAAACTTAAATTGTGAAAAAGTTAGCGATTTTTTTTATTTGCTCGCATTTGGCGGTGAAATGGTGGCATAAAATATACCAAAATGGGCCTAGATCAATACTTGGGGTTGTCTACTACACTACACTAAAGCTAAAATTAACCCTACAAGCTCCCTAATTAACCCCTTCACTCCTGGGCATAAAACACGTGTGGTGCGCAGCGGCATTTAGCGGCCTTCTAATTACCAAAAAGCAACCCCAAAGCCATATAAGTCTGCTATTTCTGAAAAAAGGGGATCCCAGAGAAGCATTTACAACCATTTGTGCCATAATTGCAGAAGCTGTTTATAAATAATTTCAGTGGGAAACCTAAAGTTTGTGACAAATTTTGTGAAAAAGTGAACTTTTTTTTTTTTTGATCGCATTTGGCGGTGAAACGGTGGCATGAAATATACCAAAATGGGCCTAGATCAATACTTTGGGTTGTCTTCTAAAAAAATATATATACATGTCAAGGGATATTCAGGTATTCCTGACAGATATCAGGGTTCCAATGTAACTAGCGCTAATTTTGAAAAAAAGTGGTTTGGAAATAGCGAAGTGCTACTTGTATTTATTGCCCCATAAATTGCAAAAAAAGCAAAGAACGTGTAAACATTTGGTATTTCTAAACTCAGGGCAAAATTTAGAAACTATTTAGCATGGGTGTTTTTTGGTGATTGTAGATGTGTAACAGATTTTGGGGGTCAAAGTTAGAAAAAGTGTGTTTTTTTCAATTTTTTCCTCATTTTTTTTTTTTTTAGTAAATTATAAGACATGATGAAAATAATGGTATCTTTAGAAAGTCCATTTAATGGTGAGAAAAACGGTATATAATATGTGTGGGTACAGTAAATGAGTAAGAGGAAAATTTCAGCTAAACACAAACACTGCAGAAATGTAAAAATAGCCATTGTCATTAAGGGTAAGAAAATTGAAAAATGGTCCGGTCATTAAGGGGTTAAACGGAAGGCACCACTGCTTGTAGAACCTTTCTCCCAAAAAAAGCAAAAGTATCAAATTTGGAAAATTTGGAAAAAGTATGAAGCGAAGACCAAGTCGCCGCATTACAAATCTGTTCAACAGAAGCCTCATTTTTAAAAGCCATGTGGAAGCCACAGCTCTAGTAGAATGAGCAGTAATTCTTTCAGGAGACTGTTGGCCAGCAGTCTCATAAGCCAAAAGGAAAGAGAGGTAACCGTAGCCTTCTGACCTCTCCGCTTACCAGAATAAACAACAAACAATGTTTGATGGAAATCTTTAGTTGCTTGTAAGTAGAACTTTAAAGCACGAACCACATCAAGATTGTGCAACAGATGTTTCTTCTTTGAAGAAGGATTAGGACACAGTGAAGGAACAACAATCTCTTGATTGATATTCTTATAAGAAAACAACCTTAGGAAGAAACCCAGGTTTGGTACGCAAAACCACCTTATCTGCATTGAAAATAAGATAAGGGGAATCACACTGTAAAGCATATAGCTCAGAAACTCTTCGAGCCGAAGAGATAGCTACTAAAAACAAAACTTTCCAAGATAGAAGCTTAATATCCATGGAATGCATAGGTTCAAACGGAACCCCTTGAAGAACTTTAAGAACTAAATCTAGGCTCCATGGCGGAGCAACAGGTTTAAATACAGGCTTGATTCTGACCAAAGCCTGACTAAATACAAAAATGTCTGGGACATTATTTGTCCTTATAAGGAACTAGCTGATAATCCCCTTCTCCAAACCTTCTTGGAGAAAAGACAATATTCTAGGAATCCTAATCTTACTCCACGAGTAACCTTTGGATTCACACCAATAAAGATATTTGCGCCAAATCTTATGATAGATCTTCCTGGTGACAGGCTTTCTAGCCTGAATCAGGGTATCAATGACCGACTCAGAGAAACCACGCTTTGATAGAATCAGGCGTTCAATCTCCAAGCAGTCAGACGCAGAGAAATTAGATTTGGATGTGTGAACAGACCTTGGATTAGAAGGTCCTGCCTCATTGGCAGAGTCCATGGTAGAACCGAGGACATGTCCACTAGGTCTGCATACCAAATCCTGCGTGGCCATCATATCAGAATCACCGAAGCTCTCTCCTGCTTTATTCTGGCAACCAGACGTAGAAGGAGAGGAAATACATAGGCCAGATTGAAGGACCAGGGCACTGCTAGAGCATCTATCAGTACCGCCTTGGGATCCCAGGACCTGGACCCGTAACAAGAAAGTTTGGCATTCTGACGGGACGCCATCAGATCCAATTCTGATGTGCCCCATAGCTGAATCAGAAAATACCTCCGGATGGAGTTCACACTCCCCCAGATGAAAAGTCTAACTACTTAGGAAATCCGCCTCCCAGTTCTCTACTCTTGGGATGTGGATTGCTGAGAGATGGCAAGAGTGATCCTCTGCTCATCGGATTATTTTGGTTACCTCCATCATCGCTAGAGAACTCCTTGTTCCTCCTTGATGATTGATATAAGCTACAGTCGTGATGTTGTCCGACTGAAACCTGATGAATTTGGCCGCAGCAAGCTGAGGCCACGCCTGAAGCGCATTGAATATCGCTCTCAGTTCTAGAATATTTATTGGGAGAAGAGATTCCTCCCGAGACCATAAGCCCTGTGCTTTCAGGGAGTTCCAGACTGCATCCCAGCCTAGCAGGCTGGTATCTGTCGTTACAATGAGCCACTCTGGCCTGCGGAAACACATTCGCTGAGACAGGTGGTCCTGAGACAACCACCAGAGAAGAGAATCTCTGGTCTCCTGGTCCAGATGCAGTTGAGGAGACAAATCTGCATAATTCCCATTCCACTGTTTGAGCATGCATAGATGTAGTGGTCTGAGGTGTAGGCGGGCAAAAGGAACTATGTCCATTGCCGCTACCATTAGTCCGATTACCTCCATTTACTGAGCCACTGATGGCCGAGGAATGGAATGAAGAGTTCAGTAAGTGGTTAAGAGCTTTGATTTTCTGACCGCCGTCAGAAATATTTTCATTTCTAGAGTCTATCAAAGTCCCTAGGAAGGAAACTCTTATAAGAGGGAAGAGAGAACTCTTTTTTATGTTCACCGTCCACCCGTGAGATCTCAGAAAAGCCAACACAATGTCCGTGTGAGACTTGGATAGCTGGAAAGTTGACGCCTGAAATAAGATGTCGTCTAGATAAGGCGCCACTGCTATGCCCCATGGTTGTAGAACCGCCAGAAGGGACCCTAGTACCCTTGTGAAAATTCTGTGAATAGGAATGTGTAGATACGCATCCTTTAAGTCCACGGTGGTCATATATCGACCCTCCTGGATCAGAGGTAGAATAGACCGAATAGTCTCCATCTTGAATGATGGAACTTTGAGGAACTTGTTTAGAATTTTGAGATCCAAGATTGATCTGAAAGTTCCCTCTTTTTTGGAAACCACAAACAGGTTTGAGTAAAAACCTAGCCCCTGTTCCTCTTTTGAGACTGGGCGGATCACCCCCATGGTATGTAGGTCTTCTACACAGCGTAAGAACGCCTCTCTCTTTGTCTGTTTACAGACAATCGAGAAATGTGAAAAGTCCCCCTTGGAAGAGAGCCCTTGAATTCCAGAAAATATCCCTGGGACACAATTTCTAAAACCCAGGGATCGTGAACATCTCTTGCCCAAGCCTGAGCGAAGAGAGAGAGTCTGCCCCCTACTAGATCCGGTCCTGGATCGGGGGCTACCCCTTCATGCTGTCTTAGAGGCAGCTGCAGGCTTCTTGGCCTGTTTACCCTTGTTCCAAGCCTGGTTAGGTCTCCAGACTGACTTGGATTGGGCAAAATTCCCCTCTTGCTTTGCAGCAGAGGAAGCTGAAGCGGGACCACTCTTGAAATTCCAAAAGGAACGAAAATTATTTTGTTTGGTCCTCATCTTATTTGATCTATCCTGAGGGAGGGCATGACCTTTCCCTCCAGTGATGTCTGAAATAATCTCTTTCAGTTCAGGCCGAAAATGGTCTTTCCTTTGAAAGGGATGTTCAAAAGATTAGTTTTAGATGACACATCAGCAGACCAGGATTTAAGCCATAACGCCCTGCATGCTAAAATGGCAAAACCTGAATTCTTTGCCGCTAATTTAGCCAGTTGAAAAGCGGCATCTGTAATAAAAGAATTAGCCAATTTAAGGGCCTTAATTCTGTCCAAAATTTCTCCTAATGGAGTCTCCATCTGAAGAGCCTCTTCTAGAGCCTCAAACCAGAAAGCAGCTGCAGTAGTTGCAGGAACAATGCACGCAATAGGTTGAAGAAGAACACCTTGATGAACAAAAATATTCTTTAGGAGACCCTCTAATTTTTTATTCATAGGATCTTTGAAAGCACAACTGACTTCAATAGGTATAGTTGTATGCTTAGACAAAGTAGAAATAGCTCCCTCCACCTTAGGAACTGTCTGCCACGAGTCCCGCATGGTGTCAGATATGGGAAACATTTTCTTAAAAACAGGAGGGGGAATGAACGGAATACCTGGTCTATCCCACTCCTTAGCAATAATATTCACAATCCTCTTAGGGACTGGAAAAAAACATCAGTGTAAACAGGAACCTCTAAGTATTTATCCATCTTACACAATTTCTCTGGGACCACTATAGGGTCACAATCATCTAGAGCCGCTAATACCTCCCTGAGCAATAAGCGGAGGTGTTCAAGCTTAAATTTAAAGGCCGTCATATCAGAATCTGTCTGAGGAAGCGTCTTTCCTGAATCAGAAATTTCTCCCTCAGATAACAAATCCCTCACCCCTACCTCAGAGCATTGTGAGGGCATATCAGATACGGCTACTAAAGCGTCAGACTGCTCAGCAATTTTCCTTAACCCAGAGCTGTCCCGCTTTCCTTGTAAACCAGGCAGTCAGGATAAAACCTCTGTGAGGGTTGTATTCATAACTGTGGCCATGTCTTGTAAAATAAATGAATTTGACGCACTAGAGGTACTTGGCGTCACTTGTGCGGGCGTTACTGGTTGTGACACTTGGGGAGAGCTAGATGGCGAACCCTCATTTACTTCTGACTGAGAATCATCTATTGCTCTATTTTTAAGTGCTAATATATGTTCTTTATAGTTTATAGACATATCAGTACAATTGGGACACATTCTAAGAGGGGGTACCACAATGGCTTCCAAACATATTGAACAAGGATTTTCCTTGGTGTCAGACATGTTAAACAGGCTAGTAATGTAACAAGCAAGCTTGGAAAACACTGTAATCAAAGTAAATAACACTTAGAAATAAAACGGTACTGTGCCTTTAAGAGAAAAAAAGCTGCACAAATTCTGCAAAACCGTGTAAAAAAGCAGTAAACATAACGAAATTTTTTACAGTAGTATCATATAGCCTTAGTAACTTTGTACAGCTATGCAAATAAACAATTAACCCCTTAATGGCAAAACCGGATTGAAAAAACATCAAAACCGGTAAAAAAAAAGACTTTCAGCACTTTGCCACAGCTCTGCTGTGGCTCCTACCTGCCCTTCAGAACAATTTGTGGAGAAAAAAACTTCTTTTACAGCCCTCAAACACGGCAGGAACCTCTGGAGAAGCAGTTAGAAGTCTCAGAGGAAAAGAAACTGCACAACTGAGGCGTGAAAATAGGCCCCTCCCACCTCACTCAATGTTTTGAGGCCTAACAGACAAACACTAGAGTGTCTCTAAATTAACCATGTGGGTTAGAAAACTCAAAAACAAGCCACAATGACCCCTTTAGTCCCTTAAAAAAAACGTTATAATTGCATCATTCACTGAATAAACAAAAACGTTTTTACCAAACAGTGTCACCAGTAACTAATGAGCCCTTCATACAAGCTGAAATTCCTATCCAAGTGTCTGAATACAGTGTACCCTTCCCTCATGGGGATATTGCCAGCCTTTTCTAGAAATAACATAGTCTGTCTAGAAAAAACATAATTTATGCTTACCTGATAAATTTATTTCTCTTGTAGTGTATCCAGTCCACGGATCATCCATTACTTGTGGGATATTCTCATTCCCAACAGGAAGTTGCAAGAGGACACCCACAGCAGAGCTGTAATATAGCTCCTCCCCTAACTGTCATAGCCAGTCATTCGACCGAAAACAAGCCAAGAAAGGAGGAACCATAGGGTGTAGTGGTTACTGTAGTTTAAATTTAAAAATTACCTGCCTTAAAATGACAGAGCGGGCCGTGGACTGGATACACTACAAGAGAAATAAATTTATCAGGTAAGCATAAATTATGTTTTCTCTTGTTAAGTGTATCCAGTCCACGGATCATCCATTACTTGTGGGATACCAATACCAAAGCTAAAGTACACGGATGAAGGGAGGGACAAGGCAGGAACTTAAATGGAAGGAACCACTGCCTGTAAAACCTTTCTCCCAAATATAGCCTCCGAAGAAGCAAAAGTATAAAATTTGTAAAATTTTGAAAAAGTATGAAGCGAAGACCAAGTCGCCGCCTTGCAAATCTGTTCAACAGAAGCCTCATTTTTAAAGGCCCAAGTGGAAGCCACAGCTCTAGTGGAATGAGCTGTAATCCTTTCAGGAGGCTGCTGTCCAGCAGTCTCATAGGCTAAGCGGATTAAGCCTTTTGACCTCTCCTCTGTCCAGAGTAGACAACAAACAAAGCAGATGTTTGACGAAAATCTTTAGTAGCTTGTAAGTAAAACTTTAAAGCACAGACCACGTCCAGATTGTGTAACACTAGGATGGAACCACAATCTCTTGATTGATATTCTTGTTAGATACCACCTTAGGTAAGAACCCAGGTTTGGTACGCAGGACTACCTTATCCGTATGAAAAATCAGATAAGGAGAATCACACTGTGAAGCAGATAACTCAGAGACTCTACGAGCCGAGGAAATAGCTACCATAAAAAAAAAAAAAAAAAAAAAAAAAAAAAAAGAGAACTTAATGAAGAGGTTCAAACGGAACTCCTTGAAGAACCTTAAGAACCAAGTTTAAGCTCCATGGTGGAGCAACAGGTTTAAACACAGGCTTGATTCAAACTAAAGCCTGACAAAATGCCTGAACGTCTGGAACATCTGCCAGACGCTAGTGCAAAAGAATAGACAGAGCAAAAATCTGTCCCTTTAAGAAACTAGCTGAAAATCCTTTTTCCAAACCTTCTTGGAGAAAAGATAAAATCCTAGGGATCCTGACCTTACTCCATGAGTAACCCTTGGATTCACACCAATAAAGATATCTACGCCATACCTTATGGTAAATTTTCCTGGTGACAGGCTTTCGTGCCTGTATTAAGGTATCAATAACTGACTCTGAGAAGCCACGCTTTGATAAAATCAAGCATTCAATCTCTAGGCAGTCAGCCTCAGAGAAATTAGATTTGGATGGTTGAAAGGACCCTGAAGTAGAAGGTCCTGTCTCAGAGGCAGAGACCATGGTGGAAAGGATGACATGTCCACTAGATCTGCATACCAGGTCCTGCGTGGCCACGCAGGTGCTATCAGAATCACTGATGCTCTCTCCTGCTTGATCTTGGCAATCAGTCGAGGGAGCAGAGGAAACGGTGGAAACACATAAGCCAGGTTGAAACACCAGGGCGCTGCTAGAGTATCTATCAGTGTCGCCTTGGGATCCCTGGACCTGGATCCGTAACACGGAAGCTTGGCGTTCTGGCGAGACGCCATGAGATCCAGTTCTGGTTTGCCCCAACGGAGAATCAGTTGTGCAAATACCTCCGGATGGAGTTCCCACTCTCCCGGATGAAAAGTCTGACGACTTAGAAAATCCACCTCCCAGTGCTCTACACCTGGGATATGAATAGCTGATAGGTTGCAAGAGTGAATCTCTGCCCAGTGAATTATTTTTGAAACTTCTAACATCTCTAGGGGACTTCTTGTTCCCCCTCGATGGTTGATGTAAGCTACAGTCGTTATGTTGACCGACTGAAATCTGATGTACCTCAGAGTTGCTAACTGAGGCCCAACCTGAAGAGCCTTGAATATCGCTCTTAGTTCCAGAATATTTATTGGAAGGAGAGACTCCTCCTGAGTCCACGATCCCTGAGCCTTCAGGGAGTTCCAGACTGCACCCCAACCTAAAAGGCTGGCATTTGTTGTTACAATAGTCCAATCTGGCCTGCGAAGGTCATACCTTTGGACAGATGGACCCGAGATAGCCACCAGGTAAGAGGATCCCTGGTCTCTTGGTCCAGATTCAGTTGAGGGGCCAAATCTGTGTAATCCCCGCTCCACTGACTGAGCCTGCATAGTTGCAGCGGTCTGAGATGTAAGCGTGCAAACGGCACTATGTCCATTGCCGCTACCATTAAGCAGATTACTTCCATACACTGAGCCACCAAAGGGCGCGGAATGGAATGAAGAACCCGACAGGAATTTAGAAGCTTTGATAACCTGGACTCCGTCAAGGTAAATTTTCATTTCTACAGAATCTATCAGAGTCCCTAGAAAGGAAACTCTTGTGAGTGGGGATAGAGAACACTTTTCCTCGTTCACATTCCACCCATGCGACCTCAGAAATGCCAGTACTACGTCCGTATGAGATTTGGCAATTTGGAAGTTTGACGCCTGTATCAGGATGTCGTCTAAATAAGGGGCTACTGCTATGCCCCGCGGCCTTAGGACCGCCAAAAGCGACCCTAGAACCTTTGTAAAGATTCTTGGGGCTGTAGCTAATCCAAAGGGAAGAGCTACAACTGGTAATGCCTGTCTTGAAAGGCAAACCTGAGAAACCGATGATGATCTTTGTGTTTCTGAAAGTGAAGATAAGCATCCTTTAGATCCACTGTAGTCATATATTGACCCTCCTGGATCAGTGGTAGGATGGTACGAATAGTTTCCATCTTGAACGACGGAACTTTGAGGAATTTGTTTAAGATCTTTAGATCCAAAATCGGTCTGAAGGTTCCCTCTTTTTTGGGAACCACAAACAGATTTGAGTAAAAACCCTGTTCCTGTTCCTCCTTTGGAACTGGATGGATCACTCCCATAACTAGGAGGTCTCGTACACAGTGTAAGAATGCCTCACTCTTTATCTGGTTTGCAGATAATTGTGAAAGGTGAAATATCCCTTTTGGGGGGGAAGCTTTGAAGTCCAGAAGATATCCCTGGGATATAATTTCCAACGCCCAGGGATCCTTAACATCTCTTGCCCACGCCTGGGCGAAGAGTGAAAGTCTGCCCCCTACTAGATCCGTTACCGGATAGGGGGTCGTTCCTTCATGCTGTCTTAGAGGCAGCAGCAGGCTTTTTGACCTGCTTACCTTTTTTCCAGGTCTGGTTTGGTCTCCAGACCGTCTTGGATTGAGCAAAAGTTCCCTCTTGTTTATTATTAGAGGAAGTTGATGCCGCACCTGCCTTGAAGTTTCGAAAGGCACGAAAATTAGACTGTTTGGCCCTAGATTTGGACCTGTCCTGAGGAAGGGCACAACCTTTTCCTCCCGTGATATCAGCAATAATCTCCTTCAAACCCGGCCCGAATAGGGTCTGCCCCTTGAAGGGAATGTTAAGTAGCTTAGATTTTGAAGTCACGTCAGCTGACCATGATCTAAGCCATAGCGCTCTGCGCGCCTGTATAGCAAAACCAGAATTCTTAGCCGTTAGTTTATTCAAATGAACAATGGCATCAGAAATAAAATAATTGGCTAGCTTAAGTGCTCTAAGTTTGCCAAGTATGTCATCCAATGGAGTCTCTACCTGTAAAGCCTCTTCCAGAGACTCAAACCAGTACGCCGCAGCAGCAGTGACAGGGGCAATGCATGCAATGGGCTGTAGGATAAAACCTTGTTGAATAAATATTTTCTTAAGGTAACCTTCTAATTTTTTATCCATTGGCTCTAAAAAAGCACAACTGTCCTCGACAGGGATAGTAGTACGCTTTGCTAGAGTAGAAACTGCTCCCTCCACCTTAGGGACTGTCTGCCATAAGTCCCGTGTGGTGGCGTCTATTGGAAAACATTTTTCTAAAAATAGGAGGGGAAGAGAACGGCACACCTGGTCTATCCCATTCCTTATTAATAAATTCTGTAAACCTTTTAGGTATTGGAAAAACATCAGTACACACCGGCACTGCAAAGCATTTATCAAGTCTACAAAATTTCTCTGGCACTGCAAGACTAGCAAGCTTGGAAAACACTTTAAATCAAGTTAACAAGCAAATATAAAAAACGTTACTGTGCCTTTAAGAGAAACAAATTTTGTCAGAATTTGAAAAACAGTGAAAAAATGCAGTAAATCAAACGAAATTTTTATAGTGTATGTAATAGGCTAGCAGAGCATTGCATCCACTTGCAAATGGATGATTAACCCCTTAGTTCAAAAAACGGATCAAAAAAACTAAATAGACTTTTTTTTTTTTTTTACAGTCACAACCAACTGCCACAGCAAGCTGTGGTCCTACCTTCCCCAATAAACGACTTTGGAAAGCCTTTGAGCCCTTTAGAGATGTCCTATAGCATACAGGGGACTCCTGAGGGAAGCTGGATGTCACAGTTTGTAATTTTAACTGCAACAACTGTAACTTTTATACTATAACAGTGGAAAGCCTCAGTAAAACTGTTTCTAGTCAAAATTTAAGCCAGCCATGTGGAAAAAACTAGGCCCCAATAAAGTTTTATCACCAATGCATATATAAAAACGATTAAACATGCCAGCAAACGTTTATATTGCAATATCATAAGGGTATTACCCCTGGGAGTAAGCATGATACCAGTCGTTATTAAATCACTGTATTCAGACTTAACTTACATTAATCCGGTATCAGCAGCATTTTCTAGTGTTTTCCATCTCTAGAAAAAATTATAACTGCACATACCTGATAGCAGAATAAACTGCACGCCATTCTCTCGCTGAAGTTACCTCATCTGTGTAATCCCCTCAGACATATGTGAGAATAGCAATGGATCTTAGTTACAACCTGCTAAGATCATAGAAACCTCAGGCAGATTCTTCTTCTATTTACTGCCTGAGATAAAATAGCACAACTCCGGTACTATTTAAAAATAACAAACTTTTGATTGAAGAAAATAAACTAACTATATTTAACCACTCTCTCCTACAACATCCTAGCTTGTTGAGAGTTGAAAGAGAATGACTGGCTATGACAGTTAGGGGAGGAGCTATATTACAGCTCTGCTGTGGGTGTCCTCTTGCAACTTCCTGTTGGGAATGAGAATATCCCACAAGTAATGGATGATCCGTGGACTGGATACACTTAACAAGAGAAAAATAGACTGAACATACCTTAATGCAGTTTAGCCTGCAAACTGTTCCACCAACTGAAGTTTTCCTGTACTCTTCAGCCCTTGTGAGAACAGCAGTGGATCTTAGTTACAAAATGCTAAGATCATCATCCTCCTTGCAGAAATCTACATCCCTTTTCTGCCAGAGAGTAAATAGTACACACCGGTACCATTTAAAAATAACAAACTTTTGCTTGATAAAATAAAAACCTAACATTTTTGTCACCACACTCCTCTTTGCCCTTCCTAGCAGTTAAGCAGGCAGAGAGAATGACTGGGGGGTGGAGCTAAGGGGGGAGCTATATAGGCAGCTCTGCTGTGGGTGCTCTCTCTGCTACTTCCTGTAGGGGAGTAGAATATCCCACAAGTAAGGATGAATCCGTGGACTCGATACATCTTACAAGAGAAATACATACAAACATACACACAAATATATGTTTAAATTAAAAATAAAATGTATGCTTACCTGATAAAACAGAATTTATGTTTACCTGATAAATTTCTTTCTCCAACGGTGTGTCCGGTCCACGGCGTCATCCTTACTTGTGGGATATTCTCTTCCCCAACAGGAAATGGCAAAGAGCCCAGCAAAGCTGGTCACATGATCCCTCCTAGGCTCCGCCTACCCCAGTCATTCGACCGACGTTAAGGAGGAATAATAGCATAGGAGAAACCATATGGTACCGTGGTGACTGTAGTTAAAGAAAATAAATTATCAGACCTGATTAAAAAACCAGGGCGGGCCGTGGACCGGACACACCGTTGGAGAAAGAAATTTATCAGGTAAACATAAATTCTGTTTTCTCCAACATAGGTGTGTCCGGTCCACGGCGTCATCCTTACTTGTGGGAACCAATACCAAAGCTTTAGGACACGGATGAAGGGAGGGAGCAAATCAGGTCACCTAAATGGAAGGCACCACGGCTTGCAAAACCTTTCTCCCAAAAATAGCCTCAGAAGAAGCAAAAGTATCAAACTTGTAAAATTTGGTAAAAGTGTGCAGTAAAGACCAAGTCGCTGCCCTACATATCTGATCAACAGAAGCCTCGTTCTTGAAGGCCCAAGTGGAAGCCACAGCCCTAGTGGAATGAGCCGTGATTCTTTCGGGAGGCTGCCGTCCGGCAGTCTCGTAAGCCAATCTGATGATGCTTTTAATCCAAAAAGAGAGAGAGGTAGAAGTTGCTTTTTGACCTCTCCTTTTACCTGAATAAACAACAAACAGGGAAGATGTTTGTCTAAAATCCTTTGTAGCATCTAAATAGAATTTTAGAGCGCGAACAACATCCAAATTGTGCAACAAGCGTTCCTTCTTTGAAACTGGTTTCGGACACAGAGAAGGTACGATAATCTCCTGGTTAATGTTTTTGTTAGAAACAACTTTTGGAAGAAAACCAGGTTTAGTACGTAAAACCACCTTATCTGCATGGAACACCAGATAAGGAGGAGAACACTGCAGAGCAGATAATTCTGAAACTCTTCTAGCAGAAGAAATTGCCACTAAAAACAAAACTTTCCAAGATAATAACTTAATATCAACGGAATGTAAGGGTTCAAACGGAACCCCCTGAAGAACTGAAAGAACTAAATTGAGACTCCAAGGAGGAGTCAAAGGTTTGTAAACAGGCTTGATTCTAACCAGAGCCTGAACAAAGGCTTGAACATCTGGCACAGCTGCCAGTTTTTTGTGAAGTAACACCGACAAGGCAGAAATCTGTCCCTTCAGGGAACTTGCCGATAATCCTTTTTCCAATCCTTCTTGAAGGAAGGATAGAATCCTAGGAATCTTAACCTTGTCCCAAGGGAATCCTTTAGATTCACACCAACAGATATATTTTTTCCAAATTTTGTGGTAAATCTTTCTAGTTACAGGCTTTCTGGCCTGAACAAGAGTATCGATAACCGAATCTGAGAAACCTCGCTTCGATAAAATCAAGCGTTCAATCTCCAAGCAGTCAGCTGGAGTGAAACCAGATTCGGATGTTCGAACGGACCCTGAACAAGAAGGTCTCGTCTCAAAGGTAGCTTCCAAGGTGGAGCCGATGACATATTCACCAGATCTGCATACCAAGTCCTGCGTGGCCACGCAGGAGCTATCAAGATCACCGACGCCCTCTCCTGATTCTTTCTTTCAGGAAATGGAGAATCCACAACGTCATTTGAATTATTAGTGGAATATTCACTCCTGGCCAGCAAGAGGAGGCAAAGAGCACCCCAGCAAAGCTGTTAAGTGTTACTTCCCTTACCCATAACCCCCAGTCATTCAGCCGAAGGGAAATGGAAAAGAAGATAACACAAAGGTGTAGAGGTGCCTCAGGTTTAGTAAAAAATTACCGTCTAATCTTAAGGGTGGGGTTGTGGACTCTCCATGTCCGGAAAGAAAGAAATTTATCAGGTAAGCATAAATTTTATTTTCTTTCCTAAGCTTCATTTTTGAAAGCCCAAGAAGAGGAGACAGCCCTAGTGGAATGAGCTGTAACTCTCTCAGGAGGCTGCTGTCCAGCAATCTTATAAGCAAAATGAATCATACTTCTCAACCAGAGGGAAAGAGAAGTAAAAGTAGCCTTCTGACCCTTACGCTTTCCAGAGAAACAAACAACTAGGGCAGAAGATTGGCGAAAATCCTTAGTAGCCTGTAGGTAAAATTTGAGAGCATGCACAACATCCAAGTTATGCAACAGACGTTCCTTATAAGAAGGATTAGGACAGAGAGAGAGAGAATTTTCTGATAAATATTTATACCCAAAACCACTTTAGGGAGAAAAGCCTATTTAGTACGAAGGACCGCCTTATCCGCATGAAAACTAAGGAAAGGCGAATCGCACTGCAAAGCCAAGAGTTTGGAACCTTTCCGAGCAGAAGAAATAGCGATAAGAATAATATCTATGGAATGCATTGGCTCAAACAGAGCCTGCTCCAAAATTCTAAGAACTAGGTTAAAGCTCCAAGGTGGAGCAACAGGTTTAAACACAGGCCTGATTCTGACCAGGGCCTGCCAAAAAGATTAAACATCTGGCACATCCGCCAGATGCTTATGTAAAATAATCGATAATGCTGAAATCTGACCTTTCAGAGAACTGACTGACAACCCTTTCTCCAGACCATCCTGGAGAAAAGACAAAATTCTAGGAACCCTGACCCTACTCCAAGAGTAGCCCTTCAATTCACACCAAAAAAAGGTACTTACGCCATACCTTATGGTAAATTTTAAGAGTAACAGGCTTGCAAGCCTTAAGCATGGTATCAATCACTGACTCAAAAAACCCACACTTAGCCAAGAGTTCAATCTCCATGCAGTCAGCTACAGAGAAATGAGATTTGGATGGAGGAAAGGACCCCGAGTTAGTTCTTTCTCAGAGCTAACCTCCATGGAGGAACAGATGACATCTTCAGTAGGTCTGCAAACCAGATCCTGTGAGGCCATGCAGGAGCTATTAGAATTACAGACACTCTCTCCTGTTTGCTACGAGCAATGACTCGTGGAAGGAGTGCAAACAGAGGAAACAGGTACGCTAGCCTGAAATCCCAAGGAACCGCCAGACGCCATCAGATCCAACTTGAGGGTTAACTTGGAGAACACCTCCGGGATGAAAGGTCTGTCTGCTCAGAAAACCGCCTCCCAGTTGTCCACTCCCGGAATGTCGATGGCAGATAGAAGACAATTGGGAGCTTCCGCCCACTGAATAATCTGAGTCCCTTCATGGCCAAGGAACTCCGAGTTCCTCCCTGGTGGTTACTGTAAGTCACTGAGGTGATTTTGTCCGACTGGAAACTGATAAACTGGGCTAAGGACAATTGAGGCCAAGCCATCAGAGCATTGAAGATCGCTCTCAACACCAAGATATTTATGGAGAGAGAAGACTCTTCCTGAGTCCATAGGCCCTAAGCCTTTAACAAGTCCCAGACTGCTCTCCAGCCTAGCAGGCTGGCGTCCGTGGTTACAATCACCCAGGAGGGTCTCCAGAAGCATGTGCCCTGAGACAGATGATCCTGAGAAATCCACCACAAGAGAGAGTCTCTTGTCAACTGGTCTAGATCTATCCTCTGAGACAGATCTGAATGGTCTCTGTTCCATTGTCTGAGCATGCATAACTGCAGAGCTCTCAAATGGAAATGAGCAAAGGCAATGATGTCCATGGAAGTGACCATCAGACCAATTACCTCCATGCATTAAGCCAAACCGTAGTCTGTAACGAGAGGCAAGAAGAGAGAAGTTTGTATTTTCTGACGTCCGTCAGATAAAATCTTCATAGATAGGGAATCTATGATGGTCCCTAAGAAACACACCCTTGTAGCTGGAACAAGGGAACTCTTCTCCAGATTCAGTTTCCATCCGTGGGAACGTAGAAAAGGCAACAAGATCTCTGTATGAGAGTATGCTTGTTGAAAAGATGGCGCCTGAACCAATATGTCGTCCAGGTAAGGCACCACTGCAATTCCCCGAGATCTGACAACTGCCAAAAGAGCCCCCAGAACCTTTGAGAAAATTCTGTGAGCTCTGGCAAGGCCAAACGGAAAAGCCACAAACTGAAAGTGCTCGTCTAGAAAAGCGAATCTAAGGAACTATTGATGATCCCTGTGGATGAGAACATAAAGATACGCATCCTTCAGGTCAATGGTCGTCGTGAACTGACCCTCTTAGACCAAAGGAAGAATGGAACAAATGGTTTCTATTTTGAAGGACGTACCCTGAGAAACTTGTTGACACTTTAGGTCTAAAATGGGTTGAAAAAGTTCCCTCTTTTTGGGAATCACAAACAGATTTGAATAGAATCCTAGACCCTATTCCCTTACTGGAACTGGAACAATTACTCCCAGGGAGGAAAGGTCTTAAACGCAGGTTAAGAATTCCTCTCTTTTTACCTGATACACAGATAACCTTGAAAGGAGATTTGAATTCTATTTTGTAACCCTGAGATACAGCCCATGGATCTGGGACATTTCGTATCCACGCTTGACGAAACAAGGAAAGTCTGCCCCCTACTTGAACCAATCCCGGACCGGGGGCAGACCCTTCATGCTGACTTAGTCTCAGATAAGGGCTTTTTTGATCGCTTCCCCTTATTCCAAGTCTGATTGGGTCTCCAAGAGGACTTGGACTGCTCCTGCTTGGAGGAGGGAGAGGAAGACTTTTGACCTTCGAAGTTACGAAAGGAACGAAAATTAGAACTCCGACATCCCTTAGGTCTATTCTTCTTATCTTGTGGTAGAAAGGACCCCTTTCCAACCGTAATTTCAGAAATGATCTCCACCAGACCAGGACCAAACAGGGTCTTACCCTTGTAAGGTAGCGACAGGAGCTTGGACTTGGACCAAGATTTCAGCCACAAAGCCCTGCGGGCTAGGACAGTGAAGCCAGACATCTTGGCTCCTAATCTAATGACTTGCATGTTAGATTCAGAAATAAAGGAATTGGCTAACTTGAGAGCCTAAATCCCATCTTGGATCTCCTCCTCCAAAAAGAAAATCCCATCTTGGATCTCCTCCTCCAAAAAGAAAGAGGTAGCCGTAGCTTTTTAACCTCTACGTTTTCCAGAATAGACAACAAACAAAGAAGATGCTTGCAAGTAAAATTTCAAAGCACAAACCACGTCCAAGTTGTGCAACAGACGCGCCTTCTTAGAGGAAGGATATGGACACAGAGAAGGAACAACAGTTTCCTGATTGATATTACTATTAGTAACAACCTTAGGAAGGAATCCAGGACTGGTACGCAAAACCACCTTATAAGCATGGAAAACAAGATAAGGCGAGTCGCATTGCAACGCAGATAGTTCAGAAACTCTTCGAGCAGAAGAGATAGCAACTAAAAACAGAACTTTCCAAGAAAGAAGCTTAATATCTATGGAATGCTTAGGTTCAAACGGAACCCCTTGAAGAACTTTAAGAACTAAATTCAGACTCCATGGCAGAGCAACAGGTTTAAACACAGGCTTGATTCTAACTAAAGCCTGACAGAACGAATGAACGTCTGGAACATCTGCCAGACGCTTGTGCAGTAGAATTGATAAAGCAGATATCTGTCCCTTTAAGGAACTAGCTGATAGCCCCTTCTCCAATCCTTCTTGGAGAAAGGACAAAATCCTAGGAATCCTGATCCTACTCCATGAGTAGCCTTTGGATTCGAACCAATAAAGATATTTACGCCATATCTTATGATAAATTTTCCTAGTGACAGGCTTTCGAGTCTGAATCAAGGTATCTATGACCGACTCAGAGAAACCCCGCTTGGATAAAATCAAGCGTTCAATCTCCAAGCAGTCAGCCGCAGAGAAACTAGATTTGGATGCTGGAACGGACCTTGAATCAGAAGGTCCTGTCTCAGAGGCAGAGTCCATGGTGGAAGGGATGACATGTCCACCAGGTCTGCATACCAAGTCCTGCGTGGCCACGCAGGTGCTATCAAAATCACAGAAGCTCTCGCCTGTTTTGATTCTGGCAATCAAACGAGGAAGGAGAGGAAATGGTGGAAACACATAAGCCAGGTTGAACGACCAGGGTACTGCTAGAGCATCTATTAGTACTGCCTGAGGATCCCTTGACCTGGACCCGTAACAAGGAAGTTTGGCGTTCTGACGAGACGCCATCAGATCCAATTCTGGTGTACCCCATTGCTGAATCAATTGTGCAAACACCTCCGGATGGAGTTCCCACTACCCCGGATGAAAAGTCTGACGACTTAGAAAATCTACTTCCCAGTTCTCCACTCCTGGGATATAGATTGCTGATAGATGGCAAGAGTGAGTCTCTGCCCATCTAATTATTTTGGTAACCTCTATCATCGCTAGAGAACTCTTTATTCCCCCCTGATGATTGATATATGCTACAGTCGTGATATTGTCCGACTGGAACCTTATGAATTTGGCCGAAGCCAGCTGAGGCCACGCTTGAAGCGCGTTGAATATCGCTCTCAGTTCTAGAATATTTATCGGGAGGAGATCCTCCTCCTGAGTCCACAAACCCTGTGCTTTCAGGGAATTCCAGACTGCACCCCAGCCCAATAGGCTGAAGTCCGTCGTCACTATGACCCATGCTGGCCTGCGGAAACACATTCCCTGGGACAAATGATCCTGTGACAACCACCAAAGAAGAGAGTCTCTGGTCTCTTGATCCAGATTTATCTGAGGAGATAAATCTGCATAATCCCCATTCCACTGTTTGAGCATGCATAGTTGCAGTGGTCTGAGATGCAAGTGAGCAAACGGAACTATGTCCATTGCCGCTACCATTAGTCCGATTACCTCCATACACTGAGCCACTGATGGCCGAGGAATAGAATGAAGAGCTCGGCAGGTGGTTAAAATCTATCCAGAATATCATCTAATGGGGTCTCAACCTGAAGAGCCTCCTCCAAAGCCTCGAACCAAAAAGCAGCTGCAGTAGTTACGGGAACAATGCACGCTATAGGTTGGAGAAGAAAACCCGGATTAACAAATATTTTCTTTAGGGGACCCTCTAATTTTTTATCCATATGATCTTTGAAAGCACAACTGTCCTCAATAGGTATAGTTGTACGCTTAGCCAGGGTAGAAATAGCTCCATCCAGCTTAGGGACCGTCTGCCACGAGTCCCGCATGGTGTCTGATATGGGAAACATTTTCTTAAAAGTAGGAGGGGGAGCGAACGGAATACCTGGTCTATCCCACTCCTTAGTAACAATGTCCGAAATCCTCTTAGGGACCGGAAAAACATAATTTATGCTTACCTGATAAATTCCTTTCTTCTGTTGTGTGATCAGTCCACGGGTCATCATTACTTCTGGGATATTATCTGCTCCCCTACAGGAAGTGCAAGAGGATTCACCCAGCAGAGTTGCTATATAGCTCCTCCCCTCTACGTCACCTCCAGTCATTCGACCAAAGACCAACGAGAAAGGAGAAACCAAGGGTGTAGTGGTGACTGAATTATAATTTTAAAAAATATGTACCTGCCTTAAAAAACAGGGCGGGCCGTGGACTGATCACACAACAGAAGAAAGGAATTTATCAGGTAAGCATAAATTATGTTTTCTTCTGTTATGTGTGATCAGTCCACGGGTCATCATTACTTCTGGGATACCAATACCAAAGCAAAAGTACACGGATGACGGGAGGGATAGGCAGGCTCATTATACAGAAGGAACCACTGCCTGAAGAACCTTTCTCCCAAAAATAGCCTCCGAAGAAGCAAAAGTGTCAAATTTGTAAAATTTGGAAAAAGTATGAAGCGAAGACCAAGTTGCAGCCTTGCAAATCTGTTCAACAGAGGCCTCATTCTTAAAGGCCCAAGTGGAAGCCACAGCTCTAGTGGAATGAGCTGTAATTCTTTCAGGAGGCTGCTGTCCAGCAGTCTCATAGGCTAAACGTATTATGCTACGAAGCCAAAAGGAGAGAGAGGTAGCAGAAGCTTTTTGACCTCTCCTCTGTCCAGAATAAACGACAAACAGGGAAGAAGTTTGGCGAAAATCTTTAGTTGCCTGCAAGTAGAACTTGAGGGCACGAACTACATCCAGATTGTGTAGAAGACGTTCCTTCTTTGAAGAAGGATTTGGACACAAGGATGGAACAACAATCTCTTGATTGATATTCCTGTTAGAGACAACCTTAGGTAAGAACCCAGGTTTAGTACGCAGAACTACCTTGTCTGAGTGAAAGATCAGATAAGGAGAATCACAATGTAGGGCTGATAACTCAGAGACTCTTCGAGCCGAGGAAATAGCCATTAAAAATAG
The DNA here is from genome assembly GCF_027579735.1 of Bombina bombina. Lineage (NCBI taxonomy): Eukaryota > Metazoa > Chordata > Amphibia > Anura > Bombinatoridae > Bombina > Bombina bombina. The sequence goes on along the minus strand of NC_069499.1, from coordinate 198,172,862 downwards.
AACTTTCCAAGATAACAATTTTATATCAATGGAATGAAGGGGTTCAAACGGAACACCCTGTAAAACGTTAAGAACTAAGTTTAAACTCCATGGCGGAGCAACAGTTTTAAACACAGGCTTGATCCTAGCTAAAGCCTGACAAAAGGCCTGGATGTCTGAATTTTCTGACAGACGCCTGTGTAACAAGATGGACAGAGCTGAGATCTGTCCCTTTAATGAGCTAGCCGATAAACCCTTTTCTAAACCTTCTTGTAGAAAAGACAATATCCTAGGAATCCTAACCTTACTCCAGGAGTAATCTTTGGATTCACACCAGTATAGGTATTTACGCCATATTTTATGGTAAATCTTTCTGGTAACAGGCTTCCTAGCCTGTATCAGGGTATCAATAACCGACTCAGAAAAACCACGTTTTGATAAAATCAAGCGTTCAATTTCCAAGCAGTCAGCTTCAGAGAAGTTAGACTTTGATGTTTGAATGGACCCTGAATCAGAAGGTCCTGTCTTAGAGGTAGAGACCAAGGCGGACAGGATGACATGTCCACTAGATCTGCATACCAAGTCCTGCGCGGCCATGCAGGCGCTATTAGAATCACTGATGCTCTCTCCTGTTTGATTTTGGCAATCAATCGAGGAAGCAGTGGGAAGGGTGGAAACACATAAGCCATCCTGAAGTTCCAAGGTGCTGTCAAAGCATCTATCAGAACCGCTCCCGGATCCCTGGATCTGGATCCGTAGCGAGGAAGTTTGGCGTTCTGGCGAGACGCCATGAGATCTATCTCTGGTTTGCCCCAACGTTGAAGTATTTGGGCAAAGACCTCCGGATGAAGTTCCCACTCCCCCGGATGAAGAGTCTGGCGACTCAAGAAATCCGCCTCCCAGTTCTCCACACCCGGGATGTGGATTGCTGACAGGTGGCAAGAGTGAGACTCTGCCCAGCGAATTATCTTTGATACTTCTATCATTGCTAGGGAGCTTCTTGTCCCTCCTTGATGGTTGATGTAAGCTACAGTCGTGATGTTGTCCGACTGAAACCTGATGAACCCCCGAGTCTTTAACTGGGGCCAAGCTAGAAGGGCATTGAGAACTGCTCTCAATTCCAGAATGTTTATTGGCAGGAGACTTTCCTCCCGACTCCATTGTCCCTGAGCCTTCAGAGAATTCCAGACAGCGCCCCAACCTAGAAGGCTGGCGTCTGTTGTTACAATTGTCCAGTCCGGCCTGCTGAACGGCATCCCCCTGGACAGATGTGGCCGAGAAAGCCACCATAGAAGAGAGTTTCTGGTCTCTTGATCCAGATTCAGAGTGGGGGACAAATCTGAGTAATCCCCATTCCACTGACTCAGCATGCACAATTGCAGCGGTCTGAGATGTAGGCGTGCAAAGGGAACTATGTCCATTGCTGCTACCATTAAGCCGATCACCTCCATGCATTGAGCTACTGACGGGAGTTGAATGGAATGAAGGACACGGCATGCATTTAGAAGCTTTGTTAATCTGTCCTCTGTCAGATAAATCTTCATTTCTACAGAATCTATAAGAGTCCCCAAGAATGGAACTCTTGTGAGAGGAAAGAGAGAACTCTTCTTTTCGTTCACTTTCCATCCATGCGACCTTAGAAATGCCAGAACTAACTCTGTATGAGACTTGGCAGTTTGAAAGCTTGAAGCTTGTATCAGAATGTCGTCTAGGTACGGAGCTACCGAAATTCCTCGCGGTCTTAGTACCGCCAGAAGGGCACCCAGAACCTTTGTAAAGATTCTTGGAGCCGTAGCCAATCCGAATGGAAGGGCTACAAACTGGTAATGCCTGTTTAAGAAGGCAAACCTTAGATACCGGTAATGATCCTTGTGAATCGGTATGTGAAGGTAAGCATCCTTTAAATCCACTGTGGTCATGTACTGACCCTCTTGGATCATGGGTAAGCTTGTCCGAATAGTTTCCATTTTGAACGATGGAACTCTTAGGAATTTGTTTAGGATCTTTAAATCCAAGATTGGCCTGAAAGTTCCCTCTTTTTTGGGAACCACAAACAGGTTTGAGTAAAACCCTTGTCCTTGTTCCGACCGCGGAACCGGATGGATCACTCCCATTAATAATAGATCTTGTACACAGCGTAGAAACGCGTCCTTCTTTATTTGGTTTGTTGACAACCTTGACAGATGAAATCTCCCTCTTGGGGGAGAGAATTTGAAGTCTAGAAGGTATCCCTGAGATATGATCTCTAGCGCCCAGGGATCCTGGACATCTCTTGCCCAAGCCTGGGCGAAGAGAGAGAGTCTGCCCCCCACTAGATCCGGTCCCGGATCGGGGGCCCTCGGTTCATGCTGTCTTTGGGGCAGCAGCAGGTTTACTGGTCTGCTTGCCCTTGTTCCAGGACTGGTTAGGCTTCCAGCCTTTTCTGTAACGAGCAACAGCTCCTCCCTGTTTTGGTGCAGTGGAAGTTGGCGCTGCTCCTGCTTTGAAATTCCGAAAGGGACGAAAATTAGACTGTCTAGCCTTAGCTTTGGCTTTGTCTTGAGGTAGAGCGTGGCCCTTACCTCCTGTAATGTCAGCAATAATTTCTTTCAAACCGGGCCCAAATAAAGTTTGCCCCTTGAAAGGTATATTAAGTAATTTGGACTTAGAAGTTACATCAGCCGACCAGGATTTTAGCCACAGCGCCCTGCGTGCCTGAATGGCGAATCCTGAATTCTTAGCCGTAAGTTTGGTTAAATGTACTACGGCCTCCGAAATGAATGAATTAGCTAGTTTAAGGACTCTAAGCCTGTCCGTAATGTCGTCCAGCGTAGCTGAACTAAGGTTCTCTTCCAGAGACTCAATCCAAAATGCTGCCGCAGCCGTGATCGGCGCGATGCATGCAAGGGGTTGTAATATAAAACCTTGTTGAACAAACATTTTCTTAAGGTAACCCTCTAATTTTTTATCCATAGGATCTGAAAAGGCACAGCTATCCTCCACCGGGATAGTGGTACGCTTAGCTAAAGTAGAAACTGCTCCCTCCACCTTAGGGACCGTCTGCCATAAGTCCCGTGTGGTGGCGTCTATTGGAAACATCTTTCTAAATATTGGAGGGGGTGAGAACGGCACACCGGGTCTATCCCACTCCTTAGTAACAATTTCAGTTAATCTCTTAGGTATAGGAAAAACGTCAGTACTCGCCGGTACCGCAAAGTATTTATCCAACCTACACATTTTCTCTGGTATTGCAACAACGTTACAATCGTTGAGAGCTGCTAAGACCTCCCCTAGTAATACACGGAGGTTTTCCAATTTAAATTTAAAATTTGAAATATCTGAATCCAATCTGTTTGGATCAGAACCGTCACCCACAGAATGAAGCTCTCCGTCCTCATGCTCTGCAAGCTGTGACGCAGTATCAGACATGGCCCTAGAATTATCAGCGCACTCTGTCCTCACCCCAGAGTGATCACGCTTGCCTCTTAGTTCTGGTAATTTAGCCAAAACTTCGGTCATAACAGTAGCCATATCTTGTAATGTTATCTGTAATGGCTGCCCAGATGTACTAGGCGCCATAATATCACGCACCTCCCGGGCGGGAGATGCAGGTACTGACACGTGAGGCGAGTTAGCCGGCATAACTCTCCCCTCGCTATTTGGTGAAATTTGTTCAATTTGTACAGATTGGCTTTTATTTAAGGTAGCATCAATACAGTTAGTACATAAATTTCTATTGGGCTCCACCTTGGCATTGGAACAAATGACACAGGTATCTTCCTCTGAATCAGACATGTTTAACACACTGGCAATAAACATGCAACTCGGTTACAATTTTATTTAATAAAAACGTACTGTGCCTCAAGAAGCACTAAACGATTAAATGACAGTTGAATAATGAACTGAAAAACAGTTATGGCATCACTCTTAACAAACAACACAACTTTTAGCAAAGGTTTGTTCCCATTAGTAAAATAACACTAATTAAATTTTAAATATAAAAATTACAGAGCAACGTTTTAAATCACAGTCACTATATAAGTCTCACAGCTCTGCTGAGAGAATCTACTTCCCTTCAAAGAAGTTTGAAGACCCCTGAGTTCTGTTAGAGATGAACCGGATCATGCAGAAAAACTGACTGGAAATTTTTGATGCGTAGCAAAGAGCGCCAAAAACGGCCCCTCCCTCTCACACACAGCAGTGAGAGAGAAACGAAACTGTCATAAATAACACAAGCAAACTGCCAAGTGGAAAATAATGCCCAAATACTTATTCACTCAGTACCTCATTAATGCAAACGATTCTACATTCCAGCAAAAACGTTTAACATGAAAAATACCTAATAAAAGGTTTAATGTACTTTTACAGAGTAATTCCGGTGAAATACCATCCCCAGAATACTAAAGTGTAGAGTATACATACATGTTCATTATAACGGTATGGCAGGATTTTTTCATCAATTCCATTCAGAAAATAAAAACTGCTACATACCTCAATGCAGATTCAACTGCCCGCTGTCCCCTGATCTGAAGTTTTTACCTCCCTCAGATGGCCGAGAAACAGCAATATGATCTTAACTACTCCGGTTAAAATCATAAGAAAAAACTCTGGTAGATTCTTCTTCAAACTCTGCCAGAGGGGTAATAACACGCTCCGGTGCTATTGTAAAATAACAAACTTTTGATTGAAGTTCTAAAAACTAAGTATAATCACCATAGTCCTCTCACACCTCCTATCTAGTCTTTGGGTGCAAGAGAATGACTGGAGGTGACGTAGAGGGGAGGAGCTATATAGCAACTCTGCTGGGTGAATCCTCTTGCACTTCCTGTAGGGGAGCAGATAATATCCCAGAAGTAATGATGACCCGTGGACTGATCACACATAACAGAAGAAAACATCAGTGTAAGCAGGAACCTCTAGAAATCTGTCAATTTTACACAATTTCTCTGGAACTACAATAGGGTCACAATCATCCAGAGTCCCTAAAACCTCCCTGAGCAATAAGCGGAGCTGTTCTAGTTTAAATATAAAAGCCGTCATATCTGAATCTGTCTGAGGGAACATCTTTCCTGAATCAGAAATCTCTCCCTCAGACAGCAAATCCCTCACCCCCAACTCAGAACATTGTGAGGGTACATCGGATATGGCTAATAAAGCGTCAGAGGGCTCAGCATTTGTTCTCACCCCAGACCTACTGCGCTTCCCCTGCAACCCAGGCAGCTTAGATAAAACCTCTGTGCCATATCTTGCAGGGTGAAAGAAATAGACGCACTAGAAGTACTTGGCGTCGCTTGTGCGGGCGTTGTGACACTTGGGGAGAATTAGATGGCATAACCTGATTCCCTTCTGACTGAGAATCATCCTGCGACATACTTTTAGTAGCTAAAATATGTTGCAATTTATTGACCTTTCAGTGCATGAGGGACACATTCTAAGTGGGGGTTCCACAATGGCTTCTAAACATATTGAACAATGACTTTCCTCAATGTCAGACATGTTGAACAGGCTAGTAATGACTACAGACAAGCATGAAAACACTTTATTTAGTGAAAAAAACAACAATCTTAAAAAACGGTACTGCGCCTTTAAGAGAAAAAAAGCATACACGTTCTGCAAAACTGCTTTAAAATGCACCAAATTTTTCAATTTTTTATAGCAGACTCAATATGTGTAGTTAAGTTTGCCCCACAAGAAAATTTTACATTTAACCCTTTATTGTGCAAACCGGATTGAATTAAGGCCTAAATCCGGAAAAAATAGTCAACAGTATAAGAACATGCTAGAAATAGAGTGTCAGGCCGATAAGTGTCAAGATAGGTACCTAAAGAGGTTACCTTGAACCCAGATCCTCTGCTGTGAGTTTTCTTTATTATATGTCTATTTTCGTGGAAACCCTTTTAAGGGGAAAATTATTGTATTATTTTTGTACATGTAATTCCACGATGTTAGTGGAACAGAAATATTTGATTTCAATGTAAACCTACCATTGCTGTAAGAATATGTTCTGATTGTGTTTTCACAACTCTGTTATACTGTTGAAATATAAATAAAGAGAAAAAAAAAAATCCGGAAAAAACACCCCCAGCACCTTGCCACAGCCCTGCTGTGGCGCCTACCTGCCCTCAGAGATAGTAAATATGGGGTTATAGCTTCGATTTGGCCCAAAACATCCACAAGGGACCTCAGGAGTTGGAGCTTGCAGAGTGAAAACAACTGCGCATCTCAGGCACGAAAATAGGCCACGCCCATCTCACTCGATGTCTCTACAGCCTCAAAGAACCGCACCAGAGCGGTTTTAAACTAGCCATGTGGGTTCTGAGACCCAAAAAATAAGCCAAGTGTACCCTCAATAAAGTTGCCCAAAAAACATTATTGCCACAAAACGTTAACAGCACTCCCAGTTCAGAAAAATGTTTGCCCACAAACATTCAAAACTCAGTGTCAACCATTTTTTAATTAGCCCCTTATGCAAGCTTAGTAATGCCTTTCTATAGCTCTTAGGATTACTGCTTACCCTTACCCTCATGGGGATACTGTCAGCCTTTCTGAAATACACAGTCTCTTCAGAAAAAATGACTGAACATACCTCACTGCTATATAGCATGAAAACGTTCCTCACACTGAAGTTTCCTGTACTCCTCAGCCTCTGTGGGAACAGCACTGGATCTTAGATACAACTGCCTGGAGGATGATGATCTTAGCATAAGTCTTCATCCATCTGCTGCCTGAGAGTAAATAGTACACACCGGTACCATTTAAAACAAAAAACCTTTGCTTGAGGAAATTAAAAACTAATATTTTATCAGCTCTTTCACTTTACCCTTCCTAGTACTTAGAGTAGGCAAAGAGAATGACTGGGGGGTGGAGCTATATCGACAGCTCTGCTGTGGTGCTCTTTGCCACTTCCTGTTAGCAAGAGGATAATATCCCACAAGTAAAGGATTAATCCGTGGACTCGTCGTACCTTATAGAAGAAAAGCGCGCTTTCATAATCTAAAAAACAGAGTAACCGGTTAAAAACACAATTTATGCTTACCTGAAAAATGTATTTCTCTTGTGGTGTATCCAGTCCACGGATCATCCATTACTTGTGGGATATTCTCATTCCCAACAGGAAGTTGCAAGAGGACACCCACAGCAGAGCTGTTATATAGCTCCTCCCCTAACTGCCATATCCAGTCATTCGACCGAAAACACGCAGAGAAAGGAGAAACCATAGGGTGCAGTGGTGACTGTAGTTTAAATGAAAAAATTACCTGCCTTAAAATGACAGGGCGGGCCGTGGACTGGATACACCACAAGCGAAATAAATTTATCAGGTAAGCATAAATTGTGTTTTCTCTTGTAAGGTGTATCCAGTCCACGGATCATCCATTACTTGTGGGATACCAATACCATAGCTAAAGTACACGGATGAAGGGAGGGACAAGGCAGGCACTTAAAGGGAAGGTACCACTGCCTGTAAAACCTCCCAAAAATAGCCTCCGAAGAAGCAAAAGTATCAAATTTGTAGAATTTTGAAAAAGTATGAAGTGAAGACCAAGTCGCCGCCTTGCAAATCTGTTCAACAGAAGCCTCATTTTTAAAGGCCCAAGTTTATTATGCTTCTTAGCCAAAAAGAAAGAGAGGTTGCCGAAGCTTTTTGACCTCTCCTCTGTCCAGAGTAGACAACAAACAAAGCAGATGTTTGACAAAAATCTTTAGTAGCTTGTAAGTAAAACTTTAAAGCACGAACCACGTCCAGATTGTGTAATAGACGTTCCTTCTTTGAAGAAGGATTAGGACACAAGGATGGAACAACAATCTCTTGATTGATATTCTTGTTAGATACCACCTTAGGTAAAAACCCAGGTTTGGTACGCAGGACTACCTTATCCGTATGGAAGATCAGATAAGGAGAATCACATTGTAAAGCAGATAACTCGGAGACTCTACGAGCCGAGGAAATAGCTACCAAAAACAGAACTTTCCAAGATAAAAGTTTGATATCTATGGAATGAAGAGGTTCAAACGGAACTCCTTGAAGAACCTTAAGAACCAAATTTAAGCTCCATGGGGGAGCAACAGGTTTAAACACAGACTTGATTCTAACCAAAGCCTGACAAAATGCCTGAACATCTGGAACATCTGCCAGTCGCTTGCGCAAAAGAATAGACAGAGCAGAAATCTGTCCTTTTAAGGAACTAGCTGACAATCCTTTTTCCAAAGAAATGAAGAACACGGCAGGAATTTAAAAGCTTTGAAAACCTGGACTCCGTCAGGTAAATTTTCATTTCTACAGAATCTATCAGAGTCCCTAGGAAGGAAACTCTTGTGAGTGGGGATAGAGAACTCTTTTCCTCGTTCACTTTCCACCCATGCGATCTCAGAAATGCCAGTACTACGTCCATATGAGACTTGGCAATTTGGAAGTTTGACGCCTGTATCAGGATGTCGTCTAAATAAGGGGCCACTGCTATGCCACGCGGCCTTAGGACCGCCAGAAGCGACCCTAGAACCTTCGTAAAGATTCTTGGGGCTGTAGCTAATCCAAAGGGAAGAGCTACAAACTGGTAATGCCTGTCTAGAAAGGCAAACCTGAGAAACCGATGATGATCTTTGTTATCGGAATGTGAAGATAAGCATCCTTTAAATCCACTGTAGTCATATATTGACCCTCCTGGATCATAGGTAGGATGGTACGAACATCTTGAATGATGGAACTCTGAGGAATTTGTTTAAGATCTTTAGATCCAAAATTGGTCTGAAGGTTCCCTCTTTTTTGGGAACAACAAACAGATTTGAGTAAAAACCCTGTCCCTGTTCCTCCTTTGGAACTGGATGGATCACTCCCATAACTAGGAGGTCTCGTACACAGTGTAAGAATGCCTCTCTCTTTATCTGGTTTGCAGATAATTGTGAAAGGTGAAATCTCCCTTTTGGGGGGGAAGCTTTGAAGTCCAGAAGATATCCCTGGGATATAATTTCCAACACCCAGGGATCCTGGACATCTCTTGCCCACGCCTGGGCGAAGAGCGAAAGTCTGCCATCTACTAGATCCGTTACTGGATAGGGGGCCGTTCCTTCATGCTGTCTTAGAGGCAGCAGCAGGCTTTTTGGCCTGCTTACCTTTGTCCCAGGTCTGGTTTGGTCTCCAGACCGTCTTGGACTGAGCAAAAGTTCCCTCTTGTTTGCATTAGAGGAAGTTGATGCCGCACTTGCCTTGAAGTTTCGAAAGGCACGAAAATTAGACTGTTTGGCCCTTGATTTGGACCTGTCCTGAGGAAGGGCATGACCTTTTCCTCCAGTGATAACAGCAATAATCTCCTTCAAACCAGGCCCGAAAAGGGTCTGCCCCTTGAAGGGAATGTTAAGCAGCTTAGATTTTGAAGTCACGTCAGCTGACCATGATTTAAGCCATAGCGCCCTGCGCGCCTGTATAGCAAAACCAGAATTCTTAGCTGTTAGTTTAGTCAAAATGAACAATGGCATCAGAAAACAAAGGAATTGGCTAGCTTAAGTGCTCTAAGCTTGCCAAGTATGTCATCCAATGGAGTCGCTACCTGTAAAGCCTCTTCCAGAGACTCAAACCAGAACGCCGCAGCAGCAGTGACAAGAGCAATGCATGCAAGGGGCTGTAGGATAAAACCTTATTGAATAAACATTTTCTTAAGGTAACCTAATTTTTTATCCATTGGATTTAAAAAAGCACAACTGTCCTCGACAGGGATAGTAGTACGCTTTGCTAAAGTAGAAACTGCTCCCTCCACCTTAGGAACTGTCTGTCATAAGTCCCGTGTGGTGGCGTCTATTGGAAACATTTTTCTAAAAATAGGGGGGAAGAGAACGTCACACCTGGTCTATCCCATTCCTTATTAATAATTTCTGTAAACCTTTTAGGTATTGGAAAAACATCAGTACACACCGGCACTGCATAGTATTTATCCAGTCTACACAATTTCTCTGGCACTGCAATTGTATCACAGTCATTCAGAGCAGCTAAAACCTCCCTGAGAAACACGCAGAGGTGTTCAAGCTTAAATTTAAATGTAGAAATATCAGAATCAGGTTGCATCATCTTTCCTGAGTCAGAAACATCACCCACAGACTGAAGCTCTCCTTCCTCAGCTTCTGCATATTGTGAGGCTGTATCAAACATGGTTCTTAAAGCTTCAGTATGCTTTGCATTTCGTCTAACCCCAGAGCTATCTCGCTTACCTCTAAATTCAGGTAGTCTGGTTAATACCGCTGACAGTGTATTATCCATGACTGCCGCCATGTCTTGTAAAGTAATCGCTATGGGCGCCCTAGATGTACTTGGCGCCATTTGAGCGTGAGTCCCTTGAGCGGGAGTCAAAGGATCAGACACGTGGGGAGAGTTAGTCGGCATAAATTCCCCCTCGTCAGATTCCTCTGGTGATAAATTTTTTTAAAGACAGAATATGATCTTTATTGCTTAAAGTGAAATCAGTACATTTGGTACACATTCTAAGAGGGGGTTCCACCATGGCTTTTAAACATAATGAACAAGGAGTTTCCTCTATGTCAGACATGTTTGTACAGACTAGCAATGAGACTAGCAAGCTTGGAAAACACTTTAAATCAAGTTAACAAGCAAATATAAAAAACGGTACTGTGCCTTTAAGAGAAACAAATTTTGTCAAAATTTGAAAAACAGTGAAAAAAGGCAGTAAATCAAACGAAATTTTTACAGTGTATGTAATAAGTTAACAGAGCATTGCACCCACTTGCAAATGGATGATTAACCCCTTAATTCAAAAAACGGATAAAAAAAACGATAGACGTTTTTTAACAGACACAACAAACTGCCACAGCCTGCTGTGGCCCTACCTTCCCCAATAAACGACTTTGGAAAGCCTTTGAGCCCTTTAGAGATGTCCTATAGCATACAGGGGACTCCTGAGGGAAGCTGGATGTCACAGTTTGTAATTTTAACTGCAACAACTGTAACTTTTATACTACAACAGTGGAAAGCCTCAGGAAACTGTTTCTAGGCAAAATTTAAGCCAGCCATGTGGAAAAAACTAGGCCCCAATAAAGTTTTATCACCAAAGCATATATAAAAACGATTAAACATGCCAGCAAACGTTTTATATTGCAATTTTATAAGGGTATTACCCCTGAGAGTAAGCATGATACCAGTCACTATTAAATCACTGTATTCAGGCTTAACTTACATTAATCCGGTATCAGCAGCATTTTCTAGCATTTTCCATTTCTAGAAAAAATTGTAACTGCACATACCTCATAGCAGAGTAACCTGCACGCCATTCTCCCGCTGAAGTTACCTCTCTCCTCAGACATATGTGAGAACAGCAATGGATCTTAGTTACAACCTGCTAAGATCATAGAAAACTCAGGCAGATTCTTCTTCTATTTACTGCCTGGGATAAAATAGAACAACTCCGGTACCATTTAAAATAACAAACTTTTGATTGAAGATAAAAAACTAACTATATTTCACCACTCTCTCTTACTACCTCCATGCGTGTTGAGAGTTGCAAGAGAATGACTGGATATGGCAGTTAAGGGAGGAGCTATATAACAGCTCTGCTGTGGGTGTCCTCTTGCAACTTCCTGTTGGGAATGAGAATATCCCACAAGTAATGGATGATCCGTGGACTGGACACACCTTACAAGAGAACCATTCCTCACATGAAATGTTATGAAATGAAAATCATATAGCCATAAGGTTAAAGGCCCTCCCAAACCTATAAGGAAGGTAGTTAATCCATTTTCTTTTAATATACAAATAGTGCCTGCAAACTGCCCCAAAGAATCCTTACTAAAGGATTATAAATGTCCCATGACATTTAATGCAGAGTTAAAATAGATAGTGCAAGTTTCCAGTACCTAGAAGACAAAATCACTTGCCTGAAAATCTACCTGTCGGGTAGGAAGACAGCTCACAAGGCGTGAAAGGACACATACTCCTTACAGAGAGACCTGTAGAAAAATAAACTCTGGCTTTCTATACCGAGGGCAGCAAATATGTTAGAAAACAAACCAAGGACCGCCTCGCCACCTTCTAACTGCTTAAAAGCCACCACTACTCTTACTCAAGAGATTGACATGGACACAACTAAACCCCAATCCTTGCTTGCATGGAAAAGTACCAGAAAAAGGAATAAATATGTTCAGAAACCAACTTCACGTCCTCCATTGACAGAGGCAAAGAGAATGACTGCGGGTTATGGGTAAGGGAAGTGAGACTTAACAGCTTTGCTGGGTGCTCTTTGCCTCCTCCTGCTGGCCAGGAGTGAATATCCCACTAGTAATTGGAATGACGTCATGGACTCTCTATGTCTTAGGAAAGAAATGTAATTTTATACTACGTTAAGAACTAAACAATTTTTTCTTTTTAGTGCACCTTCTGGTGAGCACTCAGGCGAAACCAAGAAGTTAGTTTTGTAACGCTCCCCATAGAGAGAAGTCTATTATGTAAGGAATTTAGCGTGGGTGATTTAATCAGACCTCCAGCAAAAATTTTACTTTCAACTTGTAATATGGAAGTAAAAATGGGAGCACTATGGATTGCACTCTAGCGCACCATAGCACTATTATTACGCTCCACTTGTAATCTAGACCAAAGTTTCTACTTTATAGGTTGACAAACAATAAGTTAACAAATAAAGATTAAAACAATTAAACCATAATATTCAGAAACCAAGACACACTATTTTAATTTTAATTGTAGCTGGATCACAGTGTATATCCCTATTATATCAACAAACAAGTGAAAAAACAAAATGGAGCATGCAAAATTTTCTGATGAATATTGTAGCATATATTTAATTCTGTAGAAAAGGGATTCACTACCTATTACTTTTATATTTATGCAAAATGTAGATATCTAACCTGTTTAAGAATGTAGCTCTTTGAAACCTTTGGAAGGTTGTGGAGTCCAAGCGAATTTTTAAGCTCCTCGAAGAGGTCCCTCATTTCATTTCTACGTCTCCTTTCATTTGCAGTGTGAGTCCGACGATAATAAGCACTGGCATCTTCATCCACATCCCTCTTAAAATTTGATTTCTATTAAAGCAAAACAAACTATTTTGAAACATTATAAGCAAAGTTTAAAATGTATTTCATCAAGCTAAAATGGAAATGAAAGGGATAGGAAAGTCAAAATAAAAAACTTGCATGATTCAAATAGAGCATGTAATTTTAAGACACTTTTGGAAAAGAATACGCACATATCTACACTAGTGGGAGCTGCTGCTAATTGGTACAACTGTTCAAATCAGCCAATAGGATTCCCGTAGCTCTCAACCTATTGGCTGTTTTGAACCGCCAATAGGATTTCAGAAGCTCTCATCCTATTGGCTGATTTGAAATTGAAGAATCAAACCAGCCAATAGGAATGCAAGGTACGCCATTTTGAAACGGATACCTTGCATTTAACTTCAGTGTACGGCGGTGACTGTAGGAAGAGGACCCTCCGCGCAGGATGTGCCGGTCTAGGATGGCTCCATGCCGCCGGGATGAAGATAGAAGACGCCCCCGCGAAAGATGAAGATGTCGCCGCCTGGATGAAGACTTCAGGAACCGTGAGTAGATATTCCGAGGTTAGTGTTAGGTATTTTTTAAATTTTTTTTTTTCAGATTAGGGTTTTGGGCAAATTGTAAAAAAGCTGAATGCCTTTTTAAGGGCAATGCTCTACAAAATGCCCTTTTAAGGGCTATTAGTAGCTTATTGTAGGCTAGGTGGTGTTTTTATTTTTTTTGGGGGGGGGGGGGGGGGGGGGGGCTTTTTAAAAATTTTTTTATAGGGCTATTAGGTTAGGTGAATTTTTTTTTTATTTTTTATAATTTTGTTTATTATTTTTTGTGATCTTAGTATTTTTTATTTTTCGTAATTTTAGTGTTTATTTTTTTTTGTAATGTTCGATTTTTTACATTTTTTCGTAAGATTAGTTTTTCTTTTAATTTGTAATTTGTAATTTTGGATTTTTAATTGGTAGTTTCTTTTTTTTATAATCAGAATAGTAATGTTCAGTTAATTTATAGTTTAATGTTAGGTTTATTTTTATTTCACAGGTAAGTTTATTTATTTAAATAGTTATATTGTAATTTTAATTTAAAGTTAGGGGGGTGTTAGGTTTAGGGGTTAATAGTTTAATTTAGTGTTTTGCAATGTGGGGGCCTGCGGTTTAGGGGCTAATAGGTTTATTTAGTGGCGGCGATGTGGGAGGCCAGAGGTTTAAGGGCTCTTAGGTTTATTTAGTGGCGGCGATGTGGGAGGCCGGAGGTTTAGGGGTTTATAACTTTATTATAGTGTCAGCAATGTCGGGGAGCGGTGGTTTAGGGGTTAATATATTTAAATAGTGCTGGGGATGTGGGTGGGGGGCAGATTAGGGGTTAATAAATTTATTTAATAGTCACGATGTGGGTGGGTGGCAGATTAGGGGTTAATAAGTTTTAAATAGTGTTTGCGATGCAGGAGGGTGGCGATTTAGGGATTAATAGGTAGTTTATGGGTGTTAGTGTACTTTGTAACAGTTTAGTTATGAGTTTTGTGAAACATTTTTGTTTTGCAAAATCCATAACTACTGGTCTCAGATGGCGGTATGGATTGTGTTGGTATAGGCTGTGACGCAAGCATTTTAGCCTGAACGCACAACCTATAATACCGGCGCTATGGAAATCCCACACTCGAACGTAATTTTTTTGAGTGCGGAATGGACGTTGCGTTACAGGCTAAAATGCTTGCATTACAGCTATACCGCCGCAACTCGTAACATGCGTTCCTGGCCATTCCAGGGGCAATGGCCAATTTTTCAGCGGTATAGCCGTACCGCAAAACTCGTAATCTAGCCGAAAGATAGGAGAAGTAATACCTTCCATAGGGTTAACAATATCATCCTCCATAGTGGAATTAAAATCCCAACAGAAAGACACAACCAGATTTCCCAGCATTTTTAGACAATTTCATTTATTATATAGGCTTAACCATAGCTGTGTACAATAGGTTTCCACCATTCCCTATATGAGGGAAGTATATAGTCACCAATCACCCATACATTGAGCTAGTACATACCTCATAATTTCCTTAGCTACCAAAACAGCATCTTTTTTGTGCATTATTACTGTGTTATTACTATTTTTTTTTTAATGTGTGTTTTTTCCCAATTTAATATATAACTAGATTACGAGTTTAGCATTATCAGTGAAAAAGCAGCGTTATGGGTTATAACGCTGCTTTTTCACTCCCGCTGGTATTACGAGTCTTTCAGGTTTAGAGGCACTGCACACTTTTTTGGCACTACCGCAAATTAATTTACGCAATTTGCATAAAGTCTTTTTTCAATGGGACTTTCATAGCGCCGGTATTACAAGCTTTTTCTGGGAAGCCAAAAAGTGAGCGGCACAGCCTATCCCGCAAGATTCGTAACGCAATATTAAGTCAGTAGTTATGAGTTTTACGCTACAAAGCTGTAGCATAAAACTCATAACTAAAGTGCTAAAAAGTACACTAACACCCATAAACTACCTATTAACCCCTAAACCAAGGCCCTCCCGCCTCACAAACACTAGTTAAATATTATTAACCCCTAATCTGCCGCTCCTAAGATCGCCGCCACCTACCTACATTTATTAACCACTAATCTGCCGCCCCCAACGTCGCTGCCACTATACTAAATTTATTAACCCATAAACCTAAGTCTAACCCTAACACCCCCTAACTTAAATATAATTAAAATAAATCTAAATACAACCTACTATCATTACCTAAATTATTCCTATTTAAAACTAAATACTTACCTGCAAAATAAACCCTAAGCTAGCTACAATATAACTAATAGTTACATTGTAGCTAGCTTAGGTTTTATTTTTATTTTACAGGCAAGTTTGTATTTATTTTAACTAGGTAGAATAGTTAATAGTTATTAACTATTTACTAACTACCTAGTTAAAATAAATACAAATTTACCTGTAAAATAAAACCTAACCTGTCTTACACTAACACCTAACATTACACTACAATTAAATAAATTAAATTAATTAAATACAATTACCTAAATTACAACAAAAAAACACTAAAATTACACAAAATAAAAAAAGAAATGATCAGATAGTTAAACTAATTACACCTAATCTAATAGCCCTAACAAAATAAAAAAGCCCCCCCCCCCAAAAAAAAAAATGAAAAAAAACCCTAGCCTAAACTAAACTACCAATAGCCCTTAAAAGGGCCTTTTGCGGGGCATTGCCCCAAAGAAATCAGCTCTTTTACCTGTAAAAAGAAAATACAAACAACCCCCCAACAGTAAAACCCACCACCCACACAACCAACCCCGCAAATAAAATCCGAACTAAAAAAACCTAAACTCCCCATTGCCCTGAAAAGGGCATTTGTATGGGCATTGCCCTTAAAAGGGCATTTATCTTTTTTTCAGCCCAAAAGCCCTAATCTAAAAATAAAACCCACCAAAAAAACCCTTAAAAAAACCTAACACTAACCCCCGAATATCTACTTATAGTTTTGAAGACCGGACATCCATCCTCAACGAAGCCGGGAGAAGTCTTCATCCAAGCCGGCAGAAGTGGTCCTCCAGATGGGCAGAAGTCTTCATCCAGACGGCATCTTCTATCTTCATCCATCCGGCGCGGCTCCATCTTCAAGACATTGAGCTTCAATCCTATTGGCTGATCCAATCAGCCAATAGGATTGAGCTTGCATTCTATAGGCTGTTCCAATCAGCCAATAGAATGGGAGCTCAATCCTATTGGCTGATCGGATCAGCCAATAGGATTTTTTTCACCTTTAATTCCGATTGGCTGATATAATTCTATCAGCCAATCGGAATTCAAGGGACGCCATCTTGGATGACGTCATTTAAAGGAACCTTCATTCGTTGTTAGTCGTCGGAAGAAGAGGATGCTCCACGTCGGATGTCTTGAAGATGGAGCCGCTCCGCGCCGGATGGATGAAGATAGAAGATGCCGTCTGGATGAAGACTTCTGCCCGCCTGGAGGACCACTTCTGCCGGCTTGGATGAAGACTTCTCCCGGCTTCGTTGAGGACTTCTTGCCGCTTGGATGAAGACTGGATGTCCGGGCTTCAAAACTGTAAGTGGATCTTCGGGGGTTAGTGTTAGGTTTTATTTTTAGATTAGGGCTTTTGGAATGAAAAAGAGCTAAATGCCCTTTTAAGGGCAATGCCCATACAAATGCCCTTTTCAGGGCAATGGGGAGCTTAGGTTTTTTTAGTTAGGATTTTATTTGGGGGGTTGGTTGTGTGGGTGGTGGGTTTTACTGTTGGGGGGTTGTTTGTATTTTTTTTTTTACAGGTAAAAGAGCTGATTTATTTGGGGCAATTTTTTATTTTGACAGGGCTATTAGATTAGGTGTAATTAGTTTAAATATCTGATAATTTCTTTTTTTATTTTGTGTAATTTAGTGTTTTTGTAATTGTAATTGTAGTGTAATGTTAGGTTTTATTTTACAGGTAAATTTGTATTTATTTTAACTAGGTAGTTAGTAAATAGTTAATAACTATTTAGTAACTATTCTACCTAGTTAAAATAAATACAAACTTGCCTGTAAAATAAAAATAAACCCTAAGCTAGATACAATGTAACTATTAGTTATATTGTAGCTAGCTCAGGGTTTATTTTGCAGGTAAGTATTTAGTTTTAAATAGGAATTATTTAGGCAATGATAGTAGGTTTTATTTAGATTTATTTTAGTTTAATATTTTCTTTATTTAGATATTTCAACAGATTGCATAACAACAAAGAAACAAAAATAAAAAACAAAGAATCAAAAAATTCCAGAGAGTAAAAAAAATTTAAAAAAAATTATTGCTTTGTCATGATTGCATTCCTGTTCAAGTCCATCAGTACTTTACTTTCAGAGTTCAATTTTCCCAGGGTTTTCTGTATCATCAAAGTATAATATCGCAGAACAGTTTTAAAAAATAGTCAGAGGATTACAAACTCAGATTTCTATGTCAACAAGCTGCTTACAAGGTTAATCATCTGCAATATTCCTATTTTAACAGTGGAACAGTTAGCTCTGTAATACTGATTTCAGTGTGGGTAGATATGTATCTGTGTTTCACTCACTTCACGTTGGCATAACAAACCTCACTCCTGTAGATCTCCTCTCTCCTCAGTCCTAGGATGGTAGTAGGAGTCCCAAAAGAACATAATTTCTGCAAAATAATCTAATCTACCTACTGTATAATAATAGAATCTCTCTAATGATAAATTAGTTTTCATCTGTGCTATCCACATAGATACTGTTTGTTCTGCATCTGATTTCCAAAGTCTAGGTATGACTTGCTTTGCACTGCATATGGCTAATCGGAAAAGTAATGTGTGCTGTTTGAAGGGGAATTTAGGGATGATATGGAATAAGTATACCATAGGGTCTAATGGAATGTCAAAATCCAGTAATTTACTCATCTCTACATTGACACTTCTCCAGAAGCCTGCTATCCTGGGGCATTCCCACCATATGTGTAGGGGGTTCCTTTTCCTGCACATTTTCTCCAGCATCTATCAGATGCTTCCGGGAATATAAATTTAAATCTGTGAGGGGTAAGATACCAGCGAAGTAGGAATTTATAGTTTGTTTCCAGTAAGGCTGCTGAGTGTGCGGATTTAGCTGTGTTTTGAAAGATCTTTAGCCATTCTTGCTCTGTGAGGGTGTAAGGGAGTTCTTTGTGCCAGGAGCTGACTGTTGGAGTGTGTAAAGTCTTAAGAGGAGTAATTAGAAGTTGATATAAGGAGGAGATAGTGTGTGTCTGTGGAGAGTCCTGAGTGCAAAGTTTCTCAAGTGAGGTAGGATCTCTCACAATCTGGTGTTTAAGCTTGTGTGAATCAACAAAGTGACTGAGTTGTAGGTATCTGAACCAGTGTGTGAAATGTGTGACATCTAATTCTTCTAGGTGTTGCCTCGAGATCAATTCTCCCTCTTCGAGTAGAGAGTATAATGGGAGTAAACATTCCAGTCCACACGGTAATTTCGGCGCTAATGGCATCCCTATAGGAAAGTCAGCATTGGATAATACAGTTGTCAAGGGAGAAGGAATCGTGGAAATGTGTTTATGTCTGTGGAGCACGCTAAACCATACATCAAATGTTTCTTTTATTATTGGATAGTCTTTAACTAGTAATGGTTGTTTTCCCTTAGGTTGCCAACAGCACGTTCCTAATTGTGCGGATTTAGTGAGGTCATGTTCCAACGTCACCCAGAGTCTATTATAATTTATGGGGAGCGTACACCAATCTATTATTCTTCTCAAAAATATTACACTACGGTATCTGGATAAGTCTGGGACTCACAAACCTCCAAATTTTTTTGGTAAGTAGAGGATAGATCTGGCAACTCTGGGTGGGCGCTTTCTCCAGATATACGAGTTCAGCACCTTCTGCAATCTAGAGATATACGTTTCCGGGAGTGGTATGGGGAGGGTTTGGAACAGATAAAGTATTTTAGGAAGGATGGTCATTTTAGTTACTCCAGTTCTGCCAAGCCAGGATATTTGTTTATGTAGCCATAGGGAGGTATCTCTACTGACATTGGTCATTAAAGCTTCATAATTTAGGTGGATTAGTTTCTGTTTATCATCTGTAAGGTAGATGCCTAAATATTTTAAAGCAGATTTTTGTATTTGGTAGGGTACTTTTGACCTAAGTTTTTGGATGTCTGAGCTATTTAGATTGACGTAGAAAATTTCGGACTTATTTTGGTTGACCGAGTAATTGGAGCAGGAGCCAAACGCTTCCAGGGAGCCTCCTACAGCAGAGAGAGATGTAGTTGGACGTGTTAAAATTAACAGCAAGTCGTCAGCGTAAAGCGTAAGCTTATGAAGAGTAGAGTTTATAGTAAGTCCGTGAATGTTAGGGTCATTTTGCAATGTTGTGGCTAGGATTTACATAGAAAGGACAAATAGTAGAGGGGATAATGGGCAACCTTGTCTAGTGCCGTTAAAAATTGAAAATGGGGTGGATAAGATCCCATTTACTTTAACTTTAGCCGCCGGTTTAGAGTAAAATATTCTTGAGATAAAACTGTCAGGGAGGCCAAATTTCTTTAAGGTCAAGTTTAAAAAAGTCCAGTCCAGTCTATCAAAGGCTTTTTCAGCGTCAGAGAGTAATACGGAGGGTATGTCATGATTTGTGGCATGTTGTATTAAATTAAGTACCTTTACGGTGTTGTCTTTTGCTTCTCTCTGCGGCACGAAGCCCACCTGGTCTGGGTGGATAAGCAGGGGTAGGAGTTTATTGAGTCTAGTAGCTAAGATCTTCGCATAGATCTTCACGTCCACATTTAGGAGTGAGATCGGACGGTAATTTGAAGGGGCTGTAGGATCTTTACCTGGCTTTGGTATAACCGTTACTATCGCTTCAAGCATAGAAGGTGGGAATGTAGATACTCGATCAACCTGATTAAAAACCGAGAGTAAGTGCGGTATTAATAAGTGCTTAAACTTTTTGTAATAGGAGCTTGTTAGCCCGTCTGGACCTGGACTCTTCCCTATCTTTAGAGAATGGATGGCAGCGCTAATCTCTTCTGAATTGATTGGTGAGATAAGGGGCTCTAGGTCATCTGATGGAATAGAAGGTACAGTCACCCGTTCTAAGTATTGGAGGCAGTGTGCCTGATGTTCCTCTATATTTCTGTTAGGAGTCAAATTATAAAGGGCGGAATAATAGTCTCTAAATATTTCAGCCATTTTATAGGAATCTACTGTGGTTTCCCTATTTGTATTTTGTAGTGCATTGATAAAGTGTGTAGCTCGTCTAACTTTGAGTGCTCTGGCCAACAATCTGCCAGGTTTATTACCTTCAATAAAAAATCTCTGTCTCAACTTCAAAGCTTGAGCATGGGCTGAGTGTTCTAAAAATGTTGTCAATTTGTTTTTAGCTTGGTCTCTCTGAGATTTCAATGATTCATCTTGGGGGTTCAGTTTATAGGACCTGTCAAGCTGTTGAAATTTGTCTGTAAGATCTTGATGGTGCATCCTATTGTTTTTGGATTGTGTTGCCTTAATCTTTATCATCTCACCTCTTAAAAAGCATTTGTGGGCCTCCCAGAGAGTACATGGGGCAATGCCCAGTGTATTATTGTTTGAGAAGTACTCAATTAACAATGTTTCTATTTGTTGTAAAATGAGAGTGTCATTGAGTAAAGAATCATCAAAGCGCCATTGGTAGGGTTTGAAAGGAAGGGATGTCCAATGTGTGGTACAGACGACTGCTGAGTGATCTGACCAGGCGGTGGGGCAGATATCAGTGTGTACGACTGATGCAATGGCTATGTGATCTATGAGGATGTAGTCAATGCGTGAGTGGGAACGCTTGGACGCAGAGTAAAAGGTAAAGCCTTTCCTTATGGGGTGTTGAATACGCCATGGATCATGTACTCCTAAGAGTGTTAAGTCATTTCTAATAGATTTAAGCGCTCTTGTCGATAGTTGGGATTGTGTAGTGGAGCTATCTAATAATGGGTTCAATGGTGTGTTGAAATCTCCTCCAATGACTAGTGCTCCTTTATAAAAGGTTAGAATATTATTAGAAATCTTACGGAGGAAGGTTGCCTGATGGGTGTTAGGGGCATAGATATTAACTAATGTAACAGGTTTGCCATGTAATAATCCCAATATGGCTCCCTTCGTTGTCTTTTTCCACTTGCTGTATGTGAAATGCTAAAGATTTGTGGATTAAAATACTAACCCCTGAGATCTTTTTGTCTGAGTGGCTGCTGTGGTAATGGGTGGGGTATGAGGTTGTGAAAAACTTAGGCTCCTGACCCTTTAAATAATGCGTCTCCTGTAAGAATAAGATATCAATTTGCTTATGGACAATATCAGTGAAAGCGACCCGTCTCTTATGGGGGTTGTTAAATCCTCTGACATTTTGTGTCATGAATCTAATCTGTTTCTTAACTGACATCATTCATACAAAACTAGTGACTGACATATAGTAGATAAGATTGGGAACCCAACATTTTTAAACTTATCATAAACATATGTAAATACTTTAAACAGTACTGTGGTAGAATCAAACCTGCTACTGAACAGTGTGGTAAATATCTGTGGTTGATAAAGAATAACAACAAACAAACAATAGAACAATAACATAAACTTAAACAAACAATTCGACACGAAATGTCACACAATAGGGGTAGAACAGCCTATCCCAGTGTTATGTTAATAAACAGATAAAGGACGAAACAATACAATTTAAACTAGCAGCCCCTAAGAGTCTACAGTGTAATTTTTAAACAAGTAAATCATCTTCAGTAACTGTACAGCCCATAAAGCTAAATGTTCATCTGAGCTGACATATGTAACAAACATGGAACTATCTCACCCATTTGTTGAGTTGCGTCTTCAGGTAGTGGCAGTACTTTGTTCCTCTTGTGCTTTCTTGGTCTTCTTGGGTCTTTGCTGCTGCCACGGTGTTCTCGGTGGTCTCAAGGGATTTGCTGGGCCAGTATAATCAGGTTTCTCTCCTGTTGCCACCGAGGGTGGAGGATCTATTCCCAGTGCAGCACATGTATCTGAAATGTCTTCTGGTGTTTTACAAATGTGTTTCTCGCCTTTACAAGAGATGTTGAGAAAGCAAGGGAATCCCCAGCGGTATGTTATAGCTTTTGCTCTAAGCAAGGATGTCAATGGCTGGAATTCTCTGCGTCGTTGTAGAGTGCGAGGGGCCAGATCAGCAAATATCTGTAGATGGTAATTTTGAAAGGTGATATCCTTGGTCTGTCTATCAGCTTTAAGAATTTCTTCTTTCGTTTGGTAATTTTTAAGCTTGAGAACGTCGCGTGGCGGCGCTTGATCTGCAGGTTTAGGCCGAAGTGCTCTATGACCTCTATCAATACCCATATCCATGTCAGCTGTGGGTCCCAAAAGTGATGAAAACCAGCCTTTAAGGAACTCAGGTATGGTGTTTGGTAGAACAGATTCTGGGATCCCTCTAATACGTAAGTTCTGGCGACGTTCTCGGTTCTCCAGATCTTCCAATTTGTCCTGCAGCTGTATAATTAACATGTCATGTGTCTGAGTGGTAGTTTGTAATGTGGATATTTCAGTTTGATTGTATTCCACGTCTTCCTCCAGAGCCTCTACTCGATTGCCCACCTCAGTAATATCTCTCCTTAAGCCTGCCATCTCTTCTTTGATGCATTCCCTTACTTTAACCACAATATTGTCAAGATCATTCTTAGAAGGTATAGTAGCCAGAAAGGTCTTAGAGAGTTGAAATGGCATATCTCTGTCGCTGTCCGCACTATCTGATGAGGATATCGTAGGCTGTTGTGGTTCTGCTGATAGAGCAGGCAGCTGAGAATCTGACATTTTAAAAAAGGAGCTCACTGTAGTGCGCGTGGCTGCAGGCTTTTTGATGTCTTTTCCTGCTCTTGATATTCTTTTTGGGGACATCTCTTTGCCCCTTTATTGAATGTCTATTGTTTTATCTGTAGAACATGTGATCCACAAGAAAAGGTAGCTATTGGTGCAGGATCTCTTTAAGTAATAATGTAGTGGCGCGTTATAAAATCTCCCCCACAATGTGAGCTGTGATCGTGTCAAAATGATCTAATTTACATTTATGCCGCTATGCATGTAAAGGCAGGATCATAAGGCTCCATTTTCTAGTTAGTGTTAATGTGAGACACCATTATGTGGGTAAGTGTAGCGTAGATAAAGGCACCTCTTTCTTTGTCTCTTACTATCACAGTATCAAGCAGCGTGATTTCCCAAGGTGCTTCCCAAATACACCGCCTCTGCTATTATTATACACTCCGTAGCTAAGATTTCGGTCACTCACATTTAAGTGTCAGCGCGGCAATGCCTGTGGTCGTCACTGCTTCCCTGCAGCAGCCTTCTTGTCTGTGTAAGCGCCGTATAGATTATAGGCAGGTATGCTAAGATGGCGGCCGCGCGCTAGGCCTCATTACAGGGTGTGCTTGCGGTCTTTACATCTATGCCCCCAGGCTCCTCTTTAGTGTCCGGTAACTATGCCACACTTGTTCTTGAATGGCTATGCGGCTTCTGCTGGCGATACGTCCTATTTCTTATGTGCTTATGGGCATCGGCAACCGGAGCTCACACTAATGTGCGGCCATAACTCACGACGGCCGGCTCCGCCCCCCCTTAGATTTATTTTAATAATATTAAAGTTAGGGGGTGTTAGGGTTAGACTTAGGTTTAGGTTAATAAATTTAATATAGTGGCGGCAACGTTGGGGGCGGCAGATTAGGGGTTAATAAATGTAGGTAGGTGGGGGCGGCGATGTTAGGGGCGGCAGATTAGGGGTTAATAATATTTAACTAGTGTTTGCGAGGCGGGAGTGTGGCGGTTTAGGGGTTAATATGTTTATTATAGTGGCGGCGATGTCCGGAGCGGCAGATTAGGGGTTAATAAGTATAACGTAGGTGTTGGCGATGTCGGGGACGGCAGATTAGGGGTTAATAAATGTAAAATTAGGGGTGTTTCGACTCGGGGTTCATGTTAGGGTGTTAGGTGTAAACATAAAAATTGTTTCCCTATAGGAATCAATGGGGCTGCGTTACGGAGCTTTACGCTGCTTTTTTGCAGGTGTTAGACTTTATTTCAGCCGGCTCTCCCCATTGATGTCTAGGGGGAAATCGTGCACGAGCACGTAAAACCAGCTCACCGCGGCTTTCAGCATCGCTGGTATTGGAGTGTGGTATGGAGCTCAATTTTGCTCTACGCTCACTTCTTGTCTGTTAACGCTGGGTTTATGAAAACCTGTAATACCAGCGCTGTAGGAAAGTGAGCGGTGACAATAACGTGCAAGTTATTACCGCACCCCTCATACCGCAAAATTCGTAATCTAGCCGTTTTAAAGTTTATTTTTTAACTTCCTTTTCTTGTGTTCACATCTATTGGGAATTTTATGTATATTCACAAGTGCTACCTAAGGATCTAAATACAATTCCAACTATCAATAATTACTACACTCTCTTGGGTTCACCACTACATGTTTTTGTTGTATATTTAAATGTATACAGCACCCACTTTCTCAACTTAATTTGAAATATTTAAAATTGGGTCACCATTAAGTAGTGCCATCCTCAATCCTTGCTTCCCTTTCCCATATCCTAACAGAAAAAACTTTTTTAATCTTTATCTCCCTGGACCGCACCTCCACTCCACACGCTATTAGCTAGGGCACTTACTACTTCTTAGGACATTATCTGGAACAGAAGAGATGATCACACACAGGAAAAAAACTACTGCTTGTGAGCAGAGTCGAAAATGGAAGCCTCCAATGACTAGAGAGCTCTCCGCAACCAACGCTGCGCCCGGTCATACAAGCCCAATAAAGTGTCCCACACATGATAAAAGTGCTCCGGTTGTACATACCAACACATAAGGAGCTAAGCAGTACTGATAAGAAGCCCCAACTGCTCATAAAAAACAAAATTTATGCTTACCTGATAAATTCCTTTCTCCTGTAGTGTAGTCAGTCCACGGGTCATCCATTACTTATGGGATTATAACTCCTCCCTAACAGGAAGTGCAAGAGGATCACCCAAGCAGAGCTGCTATATAGCTCCTCCCCTCTACCTCATATCCAGTCATTCGACCGAAAACCAAACGAGAAAGGAGAAACTATAGGGTGCAGTGGTGACTGGAGTATAATTTAAAATTTAGACCTGCCACAAAAAACAGGGCGGGCCGTGGACTGACTACACTACAGGAGAAAGGAATTTATCAGGTAAGCATAAATTTTGTTTTCTCCTGTTAAGTGTAGTCAGTCCACGGGTCATCCATTACTTATGGGATACCAATACCAAAGCTAAAAGTACACGGATGACGGGAGGGACAGGCAGGATCTTTATACGGAAGGAACCACTGCCTGAAGAACCTTTCTCCCAAAAACAGCCTCCGAGGAAGCAAAAGTGTCAAATTTGTAAAATTTGTAAAAAGTGTGAAGTGAAGACCAAGTCGCAGCCTTGCAAATCTGTTCAACAGAGGCCTCATTTTTAAAGGCCCAAGTGGAAGCCACAGCTCTGGTAGAATGAGCTGTAATTCTTTCAGGAGGCTGCTGTCCAGCAGTCTCATAGGCTAAACGTATTATACTACGAAGCCAGAAGGAGAGAGAGGTAGCTGAAGCCTTTTGACCTCTCCTCTGTCCAGAATAGACGACAAACAGGGAAGAAGTTTGTCGAAAATCTTTAGTTGCCTGCAAATAAAATTTCAGGGCACGGACAACGTCCAGATTGTGCAGAAGTCGTTCCTTCTTTGAGGAAGGATTAGGGCACAATGAAGGAACAACAATCTCTTGATTGATATTCCTGTTAGTGACTACCTTAGGTAAGAACCCAGGTTTAGTACGCAGAACTACCTTGTCTGAATGGAAAATCAGATAAGGAGAGTCACAATGTAAGGCAGATAATGCAGAGACTCTTCGAGCCGAGGAAATAGCCATCAAAAACAGAACTTTCCAAGATAACAGTCTGATATCAATGGAATGAAGGGGTTCAAACGGAAGACCCTGTAAAACGTTAAGAACTAAGTTTAAGCTCCATGGCGGAGCAACAGTTTTAAACACAGGCTTAATCCTAGCCAAAGCCTGACAAAAAGCCTGAACGTCTGGAACTTCTGACAGACGTTTGTGTAAAAGGATGGACAAAGCTGAGATCTGTCCCTTTAACGAACTAGCGGATAAACCCTTTTCTAAACCTTCTTGTAGAAAAGACAATATCCTAGGAATCCTAACCTTACTCCATGAGTAACTCTTGGATTCGCACCAATGCAAGTATTTGCGCCATATTTTATGGTAAATTTTCCTGGTAACAGGCTTCCTAGCCTGTATTAAGGTATCAATCACTGACTCAGAGAATCCACGCTTTGATAGAATCAAGCGTTCAATCTCCATGCAGTCAGCCTCAGAGAAATTAGATTTGGATGTTTGAAAGGACCCTGCACCAGAAGGTCCTGTCTCAGAGGAAGAGACCATGGTGGACAGGACGACATGTCCACTAGGTATGCATACCAGGTCCTGCGTGGCCACGCAGGCGCTATTAGAATCACCGATGCTCTCTCCTGCTTGATCCTGGCAATCAATCGAGGAAGCATCGGGAAGGGTGGAAACACATAAGCCATGTTGAAGACCCAAGGTGCTGTCAGAGCATCTATCAGAACCGCTCCCGGGTCTCTGGACCTGGATCCGTAACAAGGAAGTTTGGCGTTCTGGCGAGACGCCATGAGATCCAGATCTGGTTTGCCCCAACGCCGAAGTATTTGGGCAAAGACCTCCGGATGAAGTTCCCACTCCCCCGGATGAAAAGTCTGGCGACTTAGATAATCCGCTTCCCAGTTCTCCACGCCTGGGATGTGGATCGCTGATAGGTGGCAAGAGTGAGACTCTGCCCAGTGAATTATCTTTGAGACTTCCATCATCGCTAGGGAACTCCTTGTCCCTCCCTGATGGTTGATGTAAGCCACAGTCGTGATTGTTGTCCGACTGAAACCTGATGAACCTCAGAGTTGCTAACTGAGGCCAAGCCAGAAGGGCATTGAAAACTGCTCTTAATTCCAGAATATTTATGGGAAGGAGACTCTCCTCCTGAGTCCAAGATCCCTGAGTCTTCAGGGAATTCCAGACAGCGCCCCAACCTATCAGGCTGGCGTCTGTTGTTACAATCGTCCAATCTGGCCTGCTGAAGGGCATCCCCTTGGATAGATGTGGCCGAGAGAGCCACCATAGAAGAGAATTTCTGGTCTCTTGATCCAGATTCAGCATAGGGGACAAATCTGAGTAATCCCCATTCCACTGACTTAGCATGCACAATTGCAGTGGTCTGAGATGCAGGCGTGCAAAGGGTACTATGTCCATTGCCGCTACCATTAAGCCGATTACCTCCATGCATTGAGCCACTGACGGGTGTGGAATGGAATGAAGGACCCGGCAAGCATTTAGAAGTTTTGTTAACCTGACCTCTGTCAGATAAATCTTCATTTCTACAGAATCTATAAGAGTCCCTAAGAAGGGAACTCTTGTGAGTGGCAATAGAGAACTCTTTTCTTCGTTCACTTTCCACCCATGTGACCTTAAAAATGCCAGTACTAACTTTGTATGAGACTTGGCAGTTTGGAAACTTGACGCTTGTATCAGAATGTCGTCTAGGTATGGAGCTACCGATATTCCTCGCGGTCTTAGTACCGCCAGAAGAGAACCCAGAACCTTTGTAAAAATTCTTGGAGCAGTAGCTAACCCGAAGGGAAGAGCTACAAACTGGTAATGCCTGTCTAGGAAGGCAAACCTTAGGTACCGGTAATGATCTTTGTGAATCGGTATGTGAAGGTAGGCATCCTTTAAATCCACTGTGGTCATGTACTGACCCTTTTGGATCATGGGTAAGATTGTCCGAATAGTTTCCATTTTGAACGATGGAACTCTTAGGAATTTGTTTAGGATCTTTAAATCCAAGATTGGTCTGAAGGTTCCTTCTTTCTTGGGAACCACAAACAGATTTGAGTAAAACCCTTGTCCGTGTTCCGACCGCGGAACCGGGTGGATCACTCCCATTAGTAAAAGATCTTGTACACAGCGTAGAAACGCCTCTTTCTTTATCTGGTTTGTTGACAACATTGAAAGATGAAATCTCCCTTTTGGAGGAGAAGCTTTGAAGTCCAGAAGATATCCCTGAGATATGATCTCCAACGCCCAGGGATCCTGGACATCTCTTGCCCAAGCCTGGGCGAAGAGAGAAAGTCTGCCCCCTACTAGATCCGTTTCCGGATTGGGGGCCCTCACTTCATGCTGTCTTAGGGGCAGCAGCAGGTTTTCTGGCCTGCTTGCCCTTGTTCCAGGTCTGGTTAGGTTTCCAGCCCTGTCTGTAGCGAGCAACAGTTCCTTCCTGTTTTGGAGCAGAGGAAGTTGATGCTGCTCCTGCCTTGAAGTTACGAAAGGCACGAAAATTAGACTGTCTAGCCCTTGGTTTGGCTCTGTCTTGAGGCAGGGCATGGCCCTTACCTCCAGTAATGTCAGCGATAATTTCTTTCAAACCGGGCCCGAATAATGTCTGCCCTTTGAAAGGTATGTTAAGCAATTTAGATTTAGAAGTCACATCAGCTGACCAGGATTTTAGCCACAGCGCTCTGCGCGCCTGAATGGCGAATCCGGAATTCTTAGCCGTAAGTTTAGTTAAATATACTACGGCATCTGAAATAAATGAATTAGCTAGCTTAAGGACTCTAAGCTTGTCTGTAATCTCATCCAGCGGAGCTGAGCTAATGGTCTCTTCCAGAGACTCAAACCAGAATGCCGCCGCAGCCGTGACAGGCGCAATGCATGCAAGGGGTTGCAATATAAAACCTTGTTGAACAAACATTTTCTTAAGGTAACCTTCTAACTTTTTATCCATTGGATCTGAAAAGGCACAGCTATCCTCCACCGGGATAGTGGTACGCTTAGCTAAAGTAGAAACTGCTCCCTCCACCTTAGGGACCGTTTGCCATAAGTCCCGTGTGGTGGCGTCTATTGGAAACATTTTTCTGAATATAGGAGGGGGTGAGAAAGGCACACGGGTCTATCCCACTCCTTGTTAAAAATTTCAGTAAGTCTTTTAGGTATAGGAAAAACGTCAGTACACGTCGGTACCGCAAAATATTTATCCAACCTACATATTTTCTCTGGGATTGCAACCGTGTAACAATCATTCAGAGCCGCTAACACCTCCCCTAGTAACACACGGAGGTTCTCAAGCTTAAATTTAAAATTTGAAATGTCTGAATCCAGTTTATTTGGATCAGATCCGTCACCCACAGAATGAAGCTCTCCGTCTTCATGTTCTGCAAATTGTGACGCAGTATCAGACATGGCCCTAGCATTATCAGCGCACTCTGTTCTCACCCCAGAGTGGTCTCGTTTACCCCTAAGTTCTGGCAATTTAGATAAAACTTCAGTCATAACATTAGCCATGTCTTGTAAAGTGATTTGTAATGGCCGCCCTGATGTACTTGGCGTTACAATATCACGCACCTCCTGAGCGGGAGATGCAGGTACTGACACGTGAGGCAAGTTAGTCGGCATAACTTCCCCCTCGTTGTCTGGTGAATTTTTCTTAACATGTACAGATTGGCTTTTATTTAAAGTAGCATCAATGCAATTAGTACATAAATTTCTATTGGGCTCCACATTGGCCTTTGAACATATTGCACAAAGAGATTCCTCTGTGTCAGACATGTTTAAACAAACTAGCAATTAGACTAGCAAGCTTGGAAAATACTTTTCAAATGAATTTACAAGCAATATAAAAAACGTTACTGTGCCTTTAAGAAGCACACAAAAAAACTGTCACATTGAGATAACAATGAACCGGTTAGTTATAGCAATCAATTTTTCACATGAAATGCATTAATTTAGCAAAGGATTGCACCCATTAGCAAATGGATTATTAACCCCTTAATACCAAAAAACGGATAACAAATAAAATATATACGTTTTTATCACAGTCAAAGCAGAGTCTCACAGGTCTGCTGTGAGTGATTACCTCCCTCAAACTAGTTTTGGAGACCCCTGAGCTCTGTAGAGACGTCCTGGATCATGCAGGGAGAATAAGGAAGACTGTGACTGAATTTTTAATGCGTAGTAAAAGCGCCAAAATAGGCCCCTCCCACTCATAATACAACAGTGGGGAAGCTCAGTAAACTGATTTTATTTAAAATAAACGACAGCCAAGTGGAAAATAATTCCCCATAAATTTTTCAGCAAGTACCTCAGAGAGAAAAACGATTAACCTGCCAGTAAACGTTTTAAATATAAATATATGAAATGATATTAAAAGCCTGTTGCTAGTCGCTATCACTGCAGAAAGGCTATAAGTTATATGTATACAGTATTTTCTTAGTGAAGTGCCATTCCCCAGAAATACTTCAGTGCCAACATACATACATAACAGCCTGATACCAGTTGCTACTACTGCATTTAAGGCTGTACTTACATTATATTGGTATTAGCAGTATTTTCTCAGTCAATTCCATTCCTTAGAAAATAATATACTGCAACATACCTCTTTGCAGGTGAACCCTGCCCGCTGTCCCCTGTTCTGAAGTTACCTCGATCCTCAGAATGGCCGAGAACAGCAAATGGATCTTAGTTACGTCCGCTAAGATCATACACAAACTCAGGTAGATTCTTCTTCTAATACTGCCTGAGAAAAAACAACACACTCCGGTGTCGTTTAAAACAACAAACTTTTGATTGAAGAAATAAAAACTAAATTTCATAACCACACTCCTCTCACACATCCTATCTATTAGTTAGGTGCAAGAGAATGACTGGATATGACGTAGAGGGGAGGAGCTATATAGCAGCTCTGCTTGGGTGATCCTCTTGCACTTCCTGTTAGGGAGGAGTTATAATCCCATAAGTAATGGATGACCCGTGGACTGACTACACTTAACAGGAGAAATATCCTCAACAACGCAGGAATTAAAGTGTCCCCAAAGCTGCATTCATTACTTTTGGGAATTCAGAACCTGGCCACCAGGAGGAGGCAAAGACACCCCAGCCAAAGGCTTAAATACCTCCCCCAGTCATTCTGTCGAGGGAACAAGGAACAGTAAAAGAAATATCAGGGTCAAAAGGTGCCAGAAGAACAAAAAAAACAGACGCTCCACAGAAAAATACGAAAGGGGAGCTGTGGACTCTTTCCATCTGAAGAAAAGAAAATTATCAGGTAAGCATAATTTAAGCTGCATTCATTACTTTTGGGAAAACAATACCCAAGCTATAGAGGACACTGAATGCAAAAACGAGAGGGTACAAGAGGCGGCCCATTCTGAGGGCACCAGGCCTAAAAACCCCTACCCAACAACATCCTGCTTCGTCCGAAGCAGAGAACAACTTTGAAAAAGAAAAGCAAAAGGCCTAACGACCCTGACCGCAGATAGTCCACAAGCCTTGCTAGAGACCGCAGGAACTAGACTCGACTGAGTCAACAGCCTCCAGGAGACACCGTCGCCCAGCAGTTGGTCTCCAAACAACACACCCCTTACTAAACAAAGGGCACAAGCTACCCTATTCTTCCACAAAGAAGAAAAGACACAGAGAAAACATGAATGTTCTAGTAAAGCGCGGCTAAAGGAGGAAGGCTGAGTAGACCTCACCGGGGATCGAACTTGCAACCCTTAGTTTGCTACAGTGCAGAGTAGCCACAGTCCATTAGTATGCTGATCTAGCTGTCCAGCTAGCATAAGGAACTCCAGACCAACAAAGACCCACCAGTCTCATAGAAACAAGGGGAGGCAACGCCCAGACCCCAGAAATACAGAAACCACAGGATAAGGCTGGGAGTCTGAAACAGAGAGGATCTTCCCCTAACACAGTGCAACCGCACTCTAAAAAGCAACTGAAGACGAAGGTCCCCAAGTCGCAAAAAGGTAGCTCAGAATACCGAAATATTCAGAAACGAAACCTCGTGCAGCAAGCTCAGATAGGTCTGACGAACACCACTTGAAGCAAAAACACTGCACGCTGCAGTCATGTAAAAATTACTCTGAAACTTAAATACTTGCAGGGCAAGCAGAAAGCAGCTGAAGATAGGATCCTTCAGATTGCTAAGTATCCACTAATCAGCGGATAATGTCGCAGGCTATCTAAGAGCCGCCAGTCCTTCCCACAAACCCTGAACAAGAAGAAAGGTGAAACCTCAAGAGGCTTACCGTACCTCGAATGCTCCGAGGACGAATTTAGCAGAGCAACAGATTTCAGATCCTGCTCCAACACCGGACCAGCCCAAGTGACAGACATCTCTGATAGGCAGAAGGGACAGAAAGTCCCCAACCACAAGCCCCAGGGAATAGAAAGAAAAAAGGGGGGACTCACCCACCCCAACAGGAGAACCCCCTGGGACCCGGAACAGAGAAAAGTGCAATAGATCTGTAGGAAGACCTGTCACAGCTCTCAGACAGTCTCTACGTAGAGAGATCAAATTCGAACAGGTGGAACAGAGCCCACAGAGCAGCAGATGCTGCCCTTTACAGAAATAAGCCACCTGATCCAACCTCCTACACACAGGGCAGGACAAAGACCCTCCAGAGAGAGGAAACCCCAGCTTATAAGGAAGACAAACTATCCCCTCAAAAGGGAAGGGCACAGAGAAAGAACAGCATACATGTCCACAAGACATGAAGCCATAGTATGATCAAAACACGGACCGAATGAAAAAAATCATCCAGACACCACTGTTGACCCAACAGAGAAAAAACTCCCCATGAAGAGGAGAATACTCCGTCCGAAGGACAAGTCAGGCCTTAAAGTTTATACCCAGTACCCGAAGGTGGATGTGAACTCTGGCATTCCTGCTTGCAAACCCAATGAGCTAGCCCCTATGTCGCAAACATAGGGTTCCTGAAAAAACTGGGTCGTCCCGAACCAGTCCACATGAACATAAGTCTCCAGACATCCAAGAAGGATCCAAGACAAGAACCCTGGACCCAGAATTGTCCTAGAACGAATGACACCTCCAGGGAACACAAGATACCCCGTCTGAAGCAATCAGACTCACAGGGGATGAAAACCGGGAAACTCGGAGAACAAGTACAGGACTCACTTGTAATTCCCAGCCCAAAAGGAAGAGAACACCCTTAGCCGGATGTCAAAACCACCCCAACAAGGTTCTAGGCCGCGACAAAGTCACGCAATTTCTCTAGAGCTCAAAGGCCCCAAGGGCAACACTAAAGGAAATAAGACCGAGAACAGAGTCACCCGAAAGAGAGAAGAAAGAAAGGCTAGTCTCCAAAATCCTTTCAGATTAACGTTCCAGAGGACCACACAGAAGGTAGAATAATGCAAAGCATCCCGAACTCAGGCAGAAAAACATCCCCCAAGCAAAAAGCTTGGAAAAAGAGACCTCCTATCGCCCCTGATATGGAGACGACTAACTCCTGAAGGAAGACAGAGCCTGACGGCCTTCACTTGCTAATTAAGCGGCCAAAGACGCCAGAAAAACCGGACGAAGTCCAGAAAGTCTCGACCCAAAGGAAGAGAACCTCTAAAAGGAACAAGTACTAAAAGGACACTTCCAAAGAGACCATAAAAGGCAAAACCGTAAGAACGGCGGTATGATGGACCTAAATCCACCAAGCCTCCAACCCACAACGGGAAGGAAGACTCTAGTTCCCGGAAAAATTGGAAATGACTGAGCATGTCACCGTGGATCTCAACAGAGTCCCGGCCCACTAGCTTGAAAGGTGAATGAGGACTGAACCAATCCCCCATGCCCCTAAGCAACCATGGACCCTCAAGTCCTCTCAGGATGCTAGTTGAAGCTTGTAAAATAAAGTAAGTAAACAACACAAATCTTATTGTGATCACTAGGCGCCCTCACCAGACCAAACAGACATAAAAAGGCGCCACGTGTCTGAACTAGGCCTTAAAGACAGAAGGATTTGTACCCAGTCAGGACCAGCCTGAAAGCAAGGTCCCCAGCACTGTAAAGGCCACACAGAGTCTCCCCCAAGATAGAGGAATAAAGAACAGTCAGACAGACTTTTGTAAACAGTGCAACTACAAAATCGCGAGTATCAATTCCAGAAAAGAAAGTTCCAGAAGGAAACATCACACCACAACATGAACTTTAAACCAAATAAAAATCAACCTCACTGAATGAAAATAAAAGCTAAGGCAACCCGTAGGTTATCACCCAGGAAGAACGGACAGACCAGCTGGACCAGCCCAACAGGGGTCTGAGACTTCCAAGCTCAGAACTGGAAAAGGATACACAAATAACAAAGACTATAAGAAGATTACTTCATCCCCTTATGTCTATGGATGCAAGCCAGTCGAAGATTAAGACTGAGAATCCCCAGACCCATTAAGAGTGGGATCCTCCAGCAACATCAAAAACGTGCATTGGTAGAACACGAAGGCGCGCCAGTCTATAACGAAAGGCGCAACATACCTCCAGGGCTGAACTGGACCTGGCGATCCCACACCTGACGAGCCCTGGTTAACAGAACACGGACAATATCGTAAGCACACTCCCGGGAGGTGCAGATGCGCCAGCGCCAAAGATATGGCCATGCGGAACCGTGTTGTAATCTTCGGTGGGAACAGGCTGTACTCCCTAGAAGGATAAGTAGTGTTTGGGTTACCTGCATGCATAGTAAGAGTTGGTGGTAGGGAACTCGTCTCGTGAGAAATAGAATCCCCAGAGACGGGTGGCTCAGAGGGCACCTGATTCCCCGATCCCGAGGAACAGAGCACTCTAAAACGGCATTCAGAACATAACTGATGGGGGCATGTATCACCCGGCCAATTCATATTCTTCGCAAGAAGTAGAGTCTGAATCAGAGACATCCGTCTCCAAAAAAATCAGAATCCTCCATAACTGGGACACTGACTAAAACTTGGACCAATAAGAAAAATGTAAACGGCACCTTACACCCCCAATGGCTGGGGCACTAACCACCTCCAGAGAAACAGACACCAGCGGACCAGGATTTCTCCATCGCCACATGGTCAGGAAAGCGGAAATGGGGTCACAAGGTAAACCGTGCAGTCCCTGCAAAAGTGCGCCCGACCGTAAAGGCCGTGTCACTAGACATAGACCGTTATGTTCCAAAATAGCCATGAGCCGAAGCAACACTACACAGTAGCAGACAGAATCACATAACAAACATGATTATAAACCCCCCTGTTCAATAACCCCTCTCAGGAGCCTCACTGAGACCCTATGTTAAAGTTATTCCTATGTTAAAGTGTGTAGCCCCTCTCGGATAAACAGATATAATTACAATACATCCATGATGAAAGTAAAATTAAACGATCTTACCGGAATCTACGCCGTGGAACAGGAACACAGCCCTTCAAGTGTGACAGATAGTAGCGTCGCTTTTGCCATGGACTTGAGAGAAAAAAGCAGGCATCGAAACTCGTCAACGCTGATTGCTTGTGGAGCGGTTAATATGAGTCGGGATGGTTTCGCAGAAAGACTCTCCCTGCATCTCCAGACTCTAACTTGCAATCTTGCTCTCACTAAGGGGTTCCAGTCCCATGCCGAAGAGTACTACCCTCCATAAGAGACTATCGAAAACGACTGACACTTCTCTGCCAACCTCCTGGGACGAAAGGCAATGAATGACTGGGGGATGAGGGAAGTTGGGGAGGTAGTTAAGCCTTTGGCTGGGGTGCTATGCCTCCTCCTGGTGGCCAGGTTCTGAATTCCCAAAAGTAATGAATGCAGCTGTAGACTCTTTCCATTTATGAAGAAAAACGTACCCTGTGACATCCAGTAGCTAACTTTCACCACAACTGAATTATATGGTTACTCAATTAACCCCAGTTCTGTCTTGAAGGGAAAATACCCATTAAATGACTAAATCTATATTTCTTTAAGCACCTTCTCTGCCATTCTCCTATAGTGACGAAAGGCAAAGAATGACTAGGGGAAGTGGGAGGGATATTTATAAGCTTTGGCTGGGGTGTCTTTGCCTCTTCCTGGTGGCCAGGTGTTGAATTCCCAACATTAATGAATGAAGTTGTGGACTCTCCCTGCCGTTGGAAAGAAAAGACAATTTAACAGCGCTTAATCTGAATTTCAAATGAGTAGATTCTTTTTCTGCCAAATTTCAAAGTTACTTTGATTCCCCTCCAAAATCATGTGACAGACATTAGGCAATCACAAATGCATATACAGTACGTATATGCCGTGAACCGTTGCACATGCTCATTAGGAGCTGCTACCTCAAAAAGTTTAAATATAAAAATATTGTGCATGTTTGATACTGAAAGTAAATTGGAAAACCTTTTAAAATTGCATGTTCTATTAGAATAATTAAAGTTTAATTTTGACTTTAGTGTTCCTTTAACCCTGCCCTTAGCCTTTTTTTGTTTTATGGAAGGAAAGCTTATTTATCTCCAGTGACTGTAGCAATAATAACATCCAGCCAAGGTTCAAACAAGCTCTCTTACTGAAATGGATAGATACTATGGGTAGATCACGAGCGGCATGCCAATTGTTGCGCGCAAAAAAGGGGTTTATTGAGGCTCTTTGAGCATCAGAAGTAGCCCTCGCATTTTACGTGTTGCAAAGTAAACGCGTTTGCTTGAGAGCAATTTAACATGCGTTGGGTGAGCGCGACATCAGACTTCTGATTAACTGCTATGCTCGACTATCTGTGTACAGATGTGTATATATGTATTTACAGACATATACACATAACACATAAATACATATGTATACATATATACACATACATATATATAAGTGCATTGGAGGCCTTGCAGTCAAGTAGCCAACATAAAAACATTTATGCAATATTCATATTTATGTGTATGTACTGTAAATATTTCACATGCCAATGTTCTTCAAATAGGGGTATATGATCTAAGTATTTTCAAATATATAAAACAAAATTTATGCTTACCTGATAAATTCCTTTCTCCTGTAGTGTGGTCAGTCCACGGGTCATCATTACTTCTGGGATATTAACTCCTCCCCAACAGGAAGTGCAAGAGGATTCACCCAGCAGAGCTGCTATATAGCTCCTCCCCTCTACGTCACACCCAGTCATTCGACCAAGAACCAACGAGAAAGGAGAAGCCAAAGGGTGCAGTGGTGACTGGAGTATAATTTAAATTTTTTTATAGACCAGCCATAAAAAACAGGGCGGGCCGTGGACTGACCACACTACAGGAGAAAGGAATTTATCAGGTAAGCATAAATTTTGTTTTCTCCTGTTAAGTGTGGTCAGTCCACGGGTCATCATTACTTCTGGGATACCAATACCAAAGCTAAAGTACACGGATGACGGGAGGGACAGGCAGGCTCTTTATACGGAAGGAACCACTGCCTGAAGAACCTTTCTCCCAAAAACAGCCTCCGAAGAAGCAAAAGTGTCAAATTTGTAAAATTTGGAAAAAGTATGAAGAGAAGACCAAGTTGCAGCCTTGCAAATCTGTTCAACAGAAGCCTCATTCTTAAAGGCCCAAGTGGAAGCCACAGCTCTAGTAGAATGTGCTGTAATTCTTTCAGGAGGCTGCTGTCCAGCAGTCTCATAGGCTAACCGTATTATGCTACGAAGCCAAAAAGAGAGAGAGGTAGCCGAAGCTTTTTGACCTCTCCTCTGACCAGAATAAACGACAAACAGGGAAGACGTTTGTCGAAAATCCTTAGTTGCCTGTAGATAAAATTTCAGGGCACGGACTACATCTAGATTGTGTAGCAGACGTTCCTTCTTCGAAGAAGGATTAGGACACAAAGATGGAACAACAATCTCTTGATTGATATTCCTGTTAGTGACCACCTTAGGTAGGAACCCAGGTTTAGTACGCAGAACTACCTTGTCTGAATGAAAAATCAGATAAGGAGAATCACAATGTAAGGCAGATAACTCAGAGACTCTTCGAGCCGAGGAAATCGCCATTAAAAACAGAACTTTCCAAGATAACAGCTTGATATCAATGGAATGAAGGGGTTCAAACGGAACACCCTGTAAAACATTAAGAACTAAGTTCAAACTCCATGGTGGAGCAACAGTTTTAAACACAGGCTTGATCCTAGCTAAAGCCTGACAAAAAGCTTGAACGTCCGGAACTTCTGACAGATGTTTGTGTAAAAGAATGGACAGAGCTGAAATCTGTCCCTTTAAGG
The DNA here is from genome assembly GCF_027579735.1 of Bombina bombina. Taxonomy (NCBI): domain Eukaryota; kingdom Metazoa; phylum Chordata; class Amphibia; order Anura; family Bombinatoridae; genus Bombina; species Bombina bombina. Next base: position 198,134,309 of record NC_069499.1, on the reverse strand, counting down.
AACTAGCGGATAAACCCTTTTCTAAACCTTCTTGTAGAAAAGACAATATCCTCGGAATCCTAACCTTACTCCATGAGTAACTCTTGGATTCGCACCAATATAAGTATTTGCGCCATATCTTATGGTAAATCTTTCTGGTAACAGGCTTCCTAGCCTGTATTAAGGTATCAATAACTGACTCAGAAAAACCACGTTTTGATAAAATCAAGCGTTCAATTTCCAAGCAGTCAGCTTCAGAGAAATTAGATTTTGATGTTTGAAGGGACCCTGGATCAGAAGGTTCTGTTTCAGAGGTAGAGACCAGGACAGGATGACATGTCCACTAGATCTGCATACCAAGTCCTGCGTGGCCATGCAGGCGCTATTAGAATCACTGATGCTCTCTCCTGTTTGATTCTGGCAATCAATCGAGGAAGCATCGGGAAGGGTGGAAACACATAAGCCATCCCGAAGGTCCAAGGTGCTGTCAAAGCATCTATCAGAACCGCTCCCGGATCCCTGGATCTGGACCCGTAACGAGGAAGCTTGGCGTTCTGTCGAGACGCCATGAGATCTATCTCTGGTTTGCCCCAACGTCGAAGTATTTGGGCAAAGACCTCCGGATGAAGTTCCCACTCCCCCGGATGAAAAGTCTGACGACTTAGGAAATCCGCCTCCCAGTTCTCCACTCCCGGGATGTGGATAGCTGACAGGTGGCAAGAGTGAGACTCTGCCCAGCGAATTATCTTTGATACTTCCATCATTGCTAGGGAGCTTCTTGTCCCTCCCTGATGGTTGATGTAAGCTACAGTCGTGATGTTGTCCGACTGAAACCTGATGAACCCCCGAGTTGTTAACTGGGGCCAAGCCAGAAGGGCATTGAGAACTGCTCTCAATTCCAGAATGTTTATTGGCAGGAGACTCTCCTCCTGATTCCATTGTCCCTGAGCCTTCAGAGAATTCCAGACAGCGCCCCAACCTAGTAGGCTGGCGTCTGTTGTTACAATTGTCCAGTCCGGCCTGCTGAATGGCATCCCCCTGGACAGATGTGGCCGAGAAAGCCACCATAGAAGAGAATTTCTGGTCTCTTGATCCAGATTCAGAGTAGGGGACAAGTCTGAGTAATCCCCATTCCACTGACTTAGCATGCACAATTGCAGCGGTCTGAGATGTAGGCGTGCAAAGGGTACTATGTCCATTGCCGCTACCATTAAGCCGATCACCTCCATGCATTGAGCTACTGACGGGTGTTGAATGGAATGAAGGACACGGCATGCATTTTGAAGCTTTGTTAACCTGTCTTCTGTCAGGTAAATCTTCATTTCTACAGAATCTATAAGAGTCCCCAAGAAGGGAACTCTTGTGAGTGGAAAGAGAGAACTCTTCTTTTCGTTCACCTTCCATCCATGCGACCTTAGAAATGCCAGTACTAACTTTGTATGAGACTTGGCAGTTTGAAAGCTTGAAGCTTGTATCAGAATGTCGTCTATGTACGGAGCTACCGAAATTCCTCGCGGTCTTAGTACCGCCAGAAGAGCACCCAGAACCTTTGTGAAGATTCTTGGAGCCGTAGCCAATCCGAATGGAAGAGCTACAAACTGGTAATGCCTGTCTAGGAAGGCAAACCTTAGATACCGGTAATGATCTTTGTGAATCTGTATGTGAAGGTAAGCATCCTTTAAATCCACTGTGGTCATGTACTGACCCTTTTGGATCATGGGTAAGATTGTCCGAATAGTTTCCATTTTGAACGATGGAACTCTTAGGAATTTGTTTAGGATTTTTAAATCCAGGATTGGCCTGAAAGTTCCCTCTTTTTTGGGAACCACAAACAGATTTGAGTAAAACCCTTGTCCTTGTTCCGACCGCGGAACCGGATGGATCACTCCCATTAGTAAAAGATCTTGTACACAGTGTAGAAACGCCTCTTTCTTTATTTGGTTTGTTGACAACCTTGACAGATGAAATCTCCCTTTTGGGGGAGAGGATTTGAAGTCCAGAAGGTATCCCTGAGATATGATCTCTAACGCCCAGGGATCCTGGACATCTCTTGCCCAAGCCTGGGCGAAGAGAGAAAGTCGAGAAAGTCTGCCCCCCACTAGATCCGTTCCCGGATCGGGGGCCCTCAATTCATGCTGTCTTAGGGGCAGCAGCAGGTTTCCTGGCCTGCTTGCCCTTGTTCCAGGATTGGTTAGGTCTCCAGCCTTGTCTGTAGCGAGCAACAGCTCCTTCCTGTTTTGGTGCAGAGGAAGTTGATGCTGCTCCTGCTTTGAAATTCCGAAAGGAACGAAAATTAGACTGTCTAGCCTTAGGTTTGGCTTTGTCTTGAGGCAGGGCATGGCCCTTACCTCCTGTAATGTCAGCGATAATTTCTTTCAACCCGGGCACGAATAAGGTCTGCCCTTTGAAAGGTATGTTAAGTAATTTAGATTTAGAAGTAACGTCAGCTGACCAGGATTTTAGCCATAGTGCTCTGCGTGCCTGAATGGCGAATCCGGAATTCTTGGCCGTAAGTTTAGTTAAATGTACTACAGCATCCGAAATAAATGAATTAGCTAGCTTAAGTGTCTTAAGCTTGTTTGAAATCTCATCTATAGTTATTGAGTCAAGAGTCTCTTCCAGGGACTCGGACCAAAAAGCGGCCGGGGCCGTGACAGACGCAATACATGCAAGGGGTTGCAATATAAAACCTTGTTGAACAAACATTTTCTTAAGGTAACCCTCTAATTTTTTATCCATTGGATCTGAAAAGGCACAGCTATCCTCCACCGGGATAGTGGTACGCTTAGCCAGAGTAGAAACCGCTCCCTCCACCTTAGGGACCGTCTGCCATAAGTCCCGTGTGGTGGCGTCTATTGGAAACATTTTTCTAAACACAGGAGGGGGGGAAAAGGGTACACCGGGCCTATCCCACTCCTTAGCAATTATCTCTGTAAGCCTCTTAGGTATAGGAAATACGTCAGTACTAGCCGGTACCGCATAGTATCTATCCAGCCTACATAATTTCTCTGGGATTGCAACGGTGTTACAATCATTTAGAGCTGCTAAAACCTCCCCTAACAGTACACGGAGGTTTTCGAGTTTAAACTTAATATTAGAAATGTCTGAATCCATTCTATTGGGATCAGAACCGTCACCTGCTGATTGAAGCTCTCCGTCCTCATGTTCAGCATACTGTGACGCAGTATCAGACATGGCCCTATTATCAACAGCGCACTCTGTTCTCACCCCAGAGTGATCACGCTTACCTCTTAGTTCTGGTAATTTAGCCAAAACTTCAGTCATAACATTAGCCATATCCTGTAATGTGATTTGTAATGGCCGCCCTGATGTACTCGGCGCTACAATATCACGCACCTCCCGAGCGGGAGATGCAGGTACTGACACGTGAGGCAAGTTAGTCGGCATAACTCTCCCCTCGTTGTTTGGTGAAATATGTTCAATTTGTACAGATTGACTTTTATTTAAAGTAGCATCAATGCAATTAGTACATAAATTTCTATTGGGCTCCACTTTGGCTTTAGCACATATAGCACAGAGATATTCCTCTGAGTCAGACATGTTTAACACACTAGCAATTAAACTAGCAACTTGGAAATAATTTTCAAAGTAATTTACAAATAATATGAAAACGTACTGTGCCTTTAAGAAGCACAGAAAAAAGGTTATGACAGTTGAGAACTAACTATAACATCAATCTTTTACGGTAAATACACAATTTTAGCAAAGGATTGCCCCCATTAGCAATGGATAACTAACCCTGATAGCAGAAAAAAAGTACAGAAATAAACGTTTTTTATCACAGTCAGCTACAACCTCACAGCTCTGCTGTGAGTGATTACCTCCCTCAAAATAAGTTTTGAAGACCCCTGAGCTCTGTAGAGACGAACCGGATCATGCAGGGAAGACAAGAGACTTCTGACTGAATTTTTTGATGCGTAGCAAAAGCGCCAAAATAGGCCCCTCCCCCTCACACACAACAGTGAGGGAGATCAGTAAACTGTCTTAAATTAAATAAAACGACTGCCAAGTGGAAAAAAACAGTGCCCAAAACATTTTTTCACCCAGTACCTCAGAAAATTAAACGATTTAACATGCCAGCAAAAACGTTTAACATCAAATAAATGAAATGACATTAGAAAGCCTGTTGCTAGTCACTGCAAATTAGGCTAAAGTCTTATGCATACAGTATTATCCCAATGAAGTGCCATTCCCCAGAATACTGAAGTGTAAAATATACATACATGACAGCCTGATACCAGTTGCTACTACTGCATTTAAGGCTGAGATTACATTAAATCGGTATGGCAGAATTTTCTCAGTCAAATTCCATTGTCAGAAAATAATATGCTGCTACATACCTCTTTGCAGATTAACCTGCCCGCTGTCCCCTGATCTGAAGCTTTACCTCTCCTCAGATGGCCGAGAACAGCAATATGATCTTAACTACGCCGGCTAAAATCATACAAAAAACTCAGGTAGATTCTTCTTCAAACTCTACCAGAGAAGGAACAACACACTCCGGTGCTGTTATAAAATAACAAACTTTTGATTGAAGGTATAAAACTAAGTATAATCACCACAGTCCTCTCACACATCCTATCTATTAGTTGGGTGCAAGAGAATGACTGGGTGTGACGTAGAGGGGAGGAGCTATATAGCAGCTCTGCTGGGTGAATCCTCTTGCACTTCCTGTTGGGGAGGAGTTAATATCCCAGAAGTAATGATGACCCGTGGACTGACCACACTTAACAGGAGAAATATGCATACAAAGAGAGAAGCGCTCTACCAGGAAGCTTGTTCTATGGTGATTTACCACCCAGCAGCAGCCTCTTTCAGCCCAGTTGTGCTTTTCACAGAGGGAATACCTTAATGCGTTTGCAAAATTTGAAGTTCGTCTTTTTGCGTGCATCTGACACCTGAATAAGACTAGTGACAGAAACTCTTTGAGCAGGATAATGGGTCTCACATTAGTCTGTGAACCCCTTTCTATTGACGTGTAAATCAGCACTGTAAGTTTCACTATCACTACTTGCTGAAGGCAAAAAAAGTGACAAAATAATCATGGGATAGTGGCAGGGATTAAATTAGTTTGGGGTATTTTGCCTCCTTCTGTTGGATTGGACTATAATCTCATGTGAAAAATATTTGTAACTATATTCCAATGCATATGTGGAGCAACTCATTTTTAAATACCTGTAGTGTAACCTAGGTTCCATAATGGCAGAACCTATAAATAGAGGGAGGTGTATGAAATGTATGTAGTGTTTTTAGCATCCTTTAAAACATTCTAAAATTCCCTAGATCACTGGTTTTCAAACCTGTCCTCAGGCCTCCATAACATGCCAGATTTTGAGGATATCTGAACTTGAGCACAGGTAAAATAATCAACTGATTAGTACACATGGTTATTTTACCTGCTCTCATCCAAGGACATGTTTTAAACCAGTGCCCTAGATGGACAGTGCCCTAGATGAACAATAAAAAAAATACTTTAATGTCCCATTTAAATTGACAGAATAAAGAAAGATAATAAAACGGGGTTCTTACCTTTAAACTTTTTTTGCTTTCTTTTGAAAACTCAGTATGAACGTTACATCTAAACAAAAAACAAATGTTTTTTCATAGAACACAGCTTCTTAAAATTTTCACACCTGAGACCCCTTTCACATTGGATTTTTTTTTCTGACCAACATTATTAAATTATAATTCAAAACTAGTCTTGTCAAATGGGTATACAATTATTATTATTTTTTTATACATCAATATACAACACAAGTGATGGGAAAAACATAATTTATGTAAGAGCTTACCCGATAAATTCATTTCTTTCATATTAGCAAGAGTCCATGAGCTAGTGACGTATGGGATATACATTCCTACCAAGAGGGGCAAAGTTTCCCAAACCTCAAAATGCCTATAAATACACCCCTCACCACACCCACAATTCAGTTTAACGAATAGCCAAGAAGTGTGGTGATAAGAAAGGAGCGAAAGCATCAAAAATAAGGAATTGGATTAATTGTGCTTTATACAAAAAAATCATAACCACCACAAAAAGGGTGGGCCTCATGGACTCCTGCTAATATGAAAGAAATGAATTTATCAGGTAAGTTCTTACATAAATTATGTTTTCTTTCATGTAATTAGCAAGAGTCCATGAGCTAGTGACGTATGGGATAGCAGATACCCAAGATGTGGAACTTCCATGCAAGAGTCACTAGAGAGGGAGGGATAAAAATAAAGACAGCCAATTCCGCTGAAAAAATAATCCACAACCCAAATCAAAAAGTTTTAATCTTATAATGAAAAAAACTGAAATTATAAGCAGACGAATCAAACTGAAACAGCTGCCTGAAGTACTTTTCTACCAAAAACTGCTTCAGAAGAAGAAAAAACATAAAAATGGTAGAATTTAGTAAAAGTATGCAAAGAAGACCAAGTTGCTGCTTTGCAAATCTGATCAACAGAAGCTTCATTCTTAAAAGCCCAGGAAGTAGAACCTGACCTAGTAGAATGAGCCGTAATCCTTTGAGGCGGGGACTTACCCGACTCCACATAAGCAAGATGAATCAAAGACTTTAACCAAGACGCCAAAGAAATGGCAGAAGCCTTCTGATCTTCCCGGGAACCAGAAAAGATAACAAATAGACTAGAAGTCTTTCTAAAATCTTTAGTAGCTTCAACATAATATTTCAAAGCTCTTACTACATCCAAAGAATGTAAAGATCTCTCCAGAGAATTCTTAGGATTAGGACACAATGAAGGGACAACAATTTCTCTACTAATGTTGTTAGAATTCACAACCTTAGGTAAAAATTTAAATGAAGTCTGCAACACCGCCTTATCCTGATGAAAAATCAGAAAAGGAGATTCACAAGAAAGAGCAGATAACTCAGAAACTCTTCTAGCAGAAGAGATGGCCAAAAGGAACAATACTTTCCAAGAAAGTAATTTAATGTCCAGAGAATGCATAGGCTCAAACGGAGGAGCCTGTAAAGCTTTCAAAACCAAATTAAGACTCCAAGGAGGAGAGATTGACTTAATGACAGGTTTGATACGAACCAAAGCCTGTACAAAACAATGAATATCAGGAAGATTAGCTATCTTTCTGTGAAAAAGAACAGAAAGAGCAGAGATTTGTCCTTTCAAAGAACTTGCAGACAAACCCTTATCCAAACCATCCTGAAGAAATTGTAAAATTCTAGGAATTCTAAAAGAATGCCAAGAGAATTTATGAGAACACCAAGAAATGTAAGTCTTCCAAACTCGATAATAAATCTTTCTAGTGACAGATTTACGAGCCTGTAACATAGTATTAATCACTGAGTCAAAGAAACCTCTATGACTAAGAATCAAGCGTTCAATCTCCATACCTTCAAATTTAATGATTTGAGATCCTGATGGAAAAATGGGCCTTGAGATAGAAGGTCTGGTCTTAACGGAAGTGTCCAAGGTTGGCAACTGGCCATCCGAATGAGATCCGCATACCAAAACCTGTGAGGCCATGCTGGAGCCACCAGCAGTACAAACGAACGCTCCATTAGAATTTTGGAAATCACTTTTGGAAGAAGAACTAGAGGCGGAAAGATATAGGCAGGATGATAATTCCAAGGAAGCGACAACGCATCCACTGCTTCCGCCTGAGGATCCCTGGATCTGGATAGATACCTGGGAAGTTTCTTGTTTAGATGAGAGGCCATCAGATCTATTTCTGGAAGACCCCAGATTTGAACAATCTGAAGAAATACCTCTGGGTGAAGAGACCATTCGCCCGGATGTAACGTCTGGCGACTGAGATAATCCGCTTCCCAATTGTCTACACCTGGGATGTGAACCGCAGATATTAGACAAGAGCTGGATTCCGCCCATACAAGTATCCGAGATACTTCTTTCATAGCTTGAGGACTGTGAGTCCCACCTTGATGATTGACATACGCCAAGGTTGTGACATTGTCTGAAAACATATAAACGATTCTTTCTTCAGAAGAGGCCAGAACTGAAGAGCTCTGAAAATCGCACGGAGTTCCAAAATGTTGATTGGTAATCTCGCCTCCTGAGATTCCCAAACCCCCTGCGCTGTCAGAGATCCCCATACAGCTCCCCAACCTGAAAGACTCGCATCTGTTGAGATCACAGTCCAGGTTGGAGGCCCCTTGAATTAAACGATGGTGATCCAACCACCAAGTTAGAGAAGATCGAACATTGGGATTTAAGGATATTAATTGTGATATCTTTGTATAATCCCTGCACCACTGGTTCAGCATACAAAGCTGGAGAGGTCTCATGTGAAAACGAGCAAAAGGGATCGCGTCCGATGCAGCAGTCATGAGACCTAGAATTTCCATGCATAATGCTACTGAAGGGAACAATTGAGACTGAAGGTTTCGACAAGCTGAAACCAATTTCAGACGTCTCTTTTCTGTTAGAGATAAAGTCATGGATACTGAATCTATTTGGAAACCCAAAAAGGTTACCCTTGTCTGAGGAATCAAGGAACTCTTTGGTAAATTGATCCTCCAACCATGTTTTTGAAGAAACAACACAAGTTGATTCGTATGAGATTCTGCAAAATGTAAAGACTGAGCAAGTACCGAGATATCGTCCAAATAAGGAAATACTGCAATACCCTGTTCTCTGATTACAGAGAGAAGGGCACCGAGAACCTTCGAAAAGATCCTTGGAGTTGTTGCTAGGCCAAACGGAAGAGCAACAAACTGGTAATGCTTGTCTAGAAAAGAGAATCTCAGGAACTGATAGTGATCTGGATGAATCGGAATATGAAGATATGCATCCTGTAAGTCTATTGTAGACATATAATGCCCTTGCTGAACAAAAGGCAGAATAGTCCTTATAGTCACCATTTTGAATGTTGGTATCCTTACATAACGATTCAATATTTTTAGATCCAGAACTGGTCTGAAGGAATTCTCCTTCTTTGGTACAATGAATAGATTTGAGTAAAACCCCAGACCCCATTCCAGAACTGGAACTGGCATAATTACCCCAGCCAACTCTAGGTCTGAAACACATTTCAGAAATGCCTGAGCCTTCACTGGATTTACTGGAATGCGTGAGAGAATAAATCTCTTCACAGGCGGCCTTACCTTGAAACCTATTCTGTACCCTTGTGAAACAATGTTCTGAATCCAAAGATTGTGAATCGAATTGATCCAAACATCTTTGAAAAATCGTAACCTGCCCCCTACCAGCTGTGCTGGAATGAGGGCCGCACCTTCATGCGGATTTGGGAGCTGGTTTTGACTTTCTAAAAGGCTTGGATTTATTCCAGACTGGAGAAGGTTTCCAAACGGCTTCTGCTCCTTATTCTGACGAAAGGAATGAAAACGATTAGCAGCCCTATATTGACCTTCAGATTTTTTTGTCCTGAGGCAAAAAGGCTCCCATCCCCCCAGTAACAGTTGAAATTATTGAATCCAACTGAGAACCAAACAATTTATTACCTTGGAAAGAGAGAGAGAGCAAGGTTGACTTAGAAGTCATATCTGCATTCCAAGTTTTAAGCCATAAAGCTCTTCTAGCTAAAATAGCTAAAGACATATACCTGACATCAATTCTAATGATATCAAAAATGGCATCACAAACAAAGTTATTAGCATGTTGAAGAAGTTTAACAATGCTATAAGCATTATGGTCTGATACTTGTTGCGCTAAAGCCTCCAACCAGAAAGTTGAAGCTGCAGCAACATCAGCCAAAGAAATAGCAGGTCTAAGAAGATTACCTGAACATAAATAAGCTCTCCTTAGAAAGGATTCAAGCTTCCTATCTAAAGGATCCTTAACCCCTTAATGAACACAGCACTTTTCCATTTTCTGTCCGTTTGGGACCAAGGCTATTTTTACATTTCTGCGGTGTTTGTGTTTAGCTGTAATTTTCCCCTTACTCATTTAATTTACCCACACATATTATATACCGTTTTTCTCGCCATTAAATGGACTTTCAAAATATACCATTATTTTCATCATATCTTATAATTTACTATAAATTTTTTTATAAAATATGAGGAAAAAATGGAAAAAAAACACACTTTTTCTAACTTTGACCCCCAAAATCTGTTATACATCTACAACCACCAAAAAAACCATATGCTAAATAGTTTCTAAATTTTGTCCTGAGTTTAGAAATACCCAATGTTTACATGTTCTTTGCTTTTTTTGCAAGTTATAGGGCCATAAATACAAGTAGCACTTTGCTATTTCCAAACCACTTTTTTTTCAAAATTAGCGATAGTTACATTGGGACACTGATATCTTTCAGGAATCCCTGAATATCCATTGACATGTATATATTTTTTTTTAGAAGACATCCCAAAGTATTGATCTAGGCCCATTTTGGTATATTTCATGCCACCATTTCACCGCCAAATGCGATCAAATAAAAAAAATTGTTCACTTTTTCACAATTTTTTTTCACAAACTTTAGGTTTCTCACTGAAATTATTTACAAAAAACTTATGCAATTATAGCATACATGGTTGTAAATGCTTCTCTGGGATCCCCTTTGTTCATAAATAGCAGACATATATGGCTTTGGTTTTGTTTTTTACTAATTAGAAGGCTGCTAAATGCGACTGTGCACCACACGTGTATTATGCCCAGCAGTGAAGGGGTTAATTAGGGAGCATGTAGGGAGCTTCTATGGTTAATTTTAGCTTCAGTGTAGTGTAGTAGACAACCCCAAGTATTGATCTAGGCCCATTTTGGTATATTTTCATGCCATCATTTCACCGCCAAATGCAATCAAATTAAAAAAAACGCAAAGTTTTTCACAATTTTAGGTTTCTCACTGAAATTATTTACAAACAGCATGTGCAATTATGGCACAAATGGTTGTAAATGCTTCTCTGGGATCCCCTTTGTTCAGAAATAGCAGACATATATGACTTTGGCGTTGCTTTTTGGTAATTAAAAGGCCGCTAAGTGCTGCTGCGCATCACACGTGTATTATGGCTAGCAGTGAAGGGGTTAATTAGGTAGTTTGTAGGGAGCTTGCAGGGTTAATTTTAGCTTTAGTGTAGAGATCAGCCTCCCACCTGACACATCAGACCCCCTGATCCCTCCCAAACAGCTCCCTTCCCCCCCCACCCCACAACTGTCCCGCCATCTTAAGTACTGGCAGAAAGTCTGCCAGTACTAAAATAAAAGTTTTTTTTTTTTTAAAAAATAAAATACATCTTTAGCATATTTACATATGCTACTTTGTAGGACCCCCCCCTTAGCCCCCAACCTCCCTGATCCCCCCCAAAACAGCTCTCTAACCTCCCCCTCTGCCTTATTGGGGGCCATCTTGGGTACTGGCAGCTGTCTGCCAGTACCCAGTTTGCAAAAAATATGTTTTTTTTTATTTTTTTGCCTGTTTTTCTGTAGTGTAGCTTCCCCCCCCCCCCCCCACAGACCAATCCCCCACCCCCTGACTAATGTATTTTAACATAAATCAAACTATTTTTTTACAACTTTTCAAACATAATTTTTCTGTAGTGTAGCGGTTCCCACCCGCTCCCTACCCGTGCACGCGCCCGCCCCCCCGTGCACGTGCGCGCGCCTCTGATCACTCCCGCCCACGAACCCGCCCCCCTACAGATAATCAGGGTCATCGATGGCCGCCACCGCCTCCCAACCGGCTCCCACCCACCAACGGATTTAGCCGGTGATGTCCGGTGCAGAGAGGGCCACAGAGTGGCTCTCTCTGCACCGGATTGCTAAAAAAACGTTATTGCAGGATGTCTCAATATCGAGGCATCACTGCAATAATCGGAAAGCAACTGGAAGCGAGCAGGATCGCTTCCAGCTGCTTTTCAGACCAAGGACGTACGCCACACGTCCTCGGTCATTAAGTGTATTTTTTTTGAGGACGTGTGGCGTACGTCCTTGGTCGTTAAGGGGTTAAAGGAAGTACTATCTGCAGTAGGAATAGTAGTACGTTTAGCAAGAGTAGAGATAGCCCCATCAACTTTGGGGATTTTGTCCCAAAACTCTAATCTATCAGATGGAACAGGGTACAGTTTCTTAAACCTTGGAGAAGGAGTAAATGAAGTACCCAGACTATTCCATTCCCTAGAAATCACTTCTGAAATAGCATCAGGAACTGGAAAAACTTCTGGAACAACCACATGAGGTTTATAAACCGAATTTAAACGTTTAGCAGATTTAGTATCAAGAGGACTAGACTCCTCCATATCTAATGCAATCAACACTTCTTTAAGTAAAGAACAAATAAACTCCATTTTAAACAAATATAAAGATTTATCAGTATCAATATCTGAGGCAGAATCCTCTGAACCAGATAGATCCTCATCAGAAACAGATAAGTAAAAATGATGGCGGTCACTTAAAAATTCATCTGAAATGTGAGAAGTTTTAAAAGACCTTTTACGTTTACTGGAAGGAGGAATAACAGACAGAGCCTTCCTAATAGAATTAGAAACAAATTCTTTTACATTAACAGGGACATCCTGAACATTAGATGTTGAAGGAACAACAACAGGTAAAGGATTATTACTAATGGAGACACAATCTGCATTGGTAAGTTTATCATGGCAACTAACACAAACTACAGCCGGAGGAACAGTTACCACAAGTTTACAACAAATGCACTTAACTTTGGTAGAACCAGTATCAGGCAGCGTCTTTCCAGTAGTAGATTCTGATCCAGGGTCAGGATGTGACATCTTGCAATATGTAATAGAAAAAACAACATATAAAGCAAAATTATCAAATTCCTTAAATGACAGTTTCAGGAATGGGAAAAAATGCAAAATAACAAGCTTCTAGTAACCAGAAGCAATGAAAAAGTGAGACTTAAATAATGTGAGAAAAAAGTGGAACAAAAAAAAGACGCCCACATTTTTGGTGCCAAGTATGACGCCCACATTATTGGCGCGAAGTACAACGCCCATATTTTTTGGCGCCAAGTATGACGCCACATCCTCTGACGCCGAAACAGACGCCCACATTTTTTGGCGCAAAAAAACGTCTGAATACACATGCGTCAAAAAAATGACGTTAACTGAAAACAACTTCCGGCGTCAACTACGGCGCCGGAAATGACAAAATTTTACGCCAAAAAAGTTTGCGCCAAGAATGACGCAATAAAATGAAGCATTTTCTGCCCCCGCGAGCCTAACAGCCCACAGGGAAAAATAGTCAATTGAAAATTTTCAAGGTAAGAAAAAATATTTATTCATATGCATTATTCCAAATAATGAAACTGACAGTCTGAATAAAGGAATACTGATTATCCTGAATCATGGCAAATATAAGTTTAAAGACATATATTTAGAACTTTACATATAAAGTGCCCAACCATAGCTTAGAGTGTCACAAAAAATAAGACTTACTTACCCCAGGACACTCATCTACATATAGTAGATAGCCAAACCAGTACTGAAACGAGAATCAGTAGAGGTAATGGTATATAAGAGTATATCGTCGATCTGAAAAGGGAGGTAGGAGAAGAAATCTCTACGACCGATAACAGAGAACCTATGAAATAGATCCCCTAGAGGAAGACCATTGTATTCAAATAGGCAATACTCTCTTCACATCCCTCTGACATTCACTGCACTCTGAGAGGAAAACCGGGCTTCAACCTGCTGCGAAGCGCATATCAACGTAGAATCTAGCACAAACTTACTTCACCACCTCCATGGGAGGCAAAGTTTGTAAAACTGAATTGTGGGTGTGGTGAGGGGTGTATTTATAGGCATTTTGAGGTTTGGGAAACTTTGCCCCTCCTGGTAGGAATGTATATCCCATACGTCACTAGCTCATGGACTCTTGCTAATTACATGAAAGAAATAAGTAAAACAGAATTTATGCTTACCTGATAAATTACTTTCTCCAACGGTGTGTCCGGTCCACGGCGTCATCCATTACTTGTGGGAAATGTTCTCCCCCACAGGGAAAGGCAAGGAGAGCACACAGCAAGAGCTGTCCATATAGCTCCCCCTCTGGCTCCGCCCCCAGTCATTCGACCGACGGTTAGGAGAAAAAGGAGAAACTATAGGGTGCCGTGGTGACTGTAGTGTATAAAGAAAATTTTTCTCAACCTGATTAAAAAAACCAGGGCGGGCCGTGGACCGGACACACCGTTGGAGAAAGTAATTTATCAGGTAAGCATAAATTATGTTTTCTCCAACATTGGTGTGTCTGGTCCACGGCGTCATCCATTACTTGTGGGAACCAATACCAAAGCTTTAGGACACGGATGAAGGGAGGGAGCAAATCAGGTTACCTAAACAGAAGGCACCACGGCTTGCAAAACCTTTCTCCCAAAAACAGCCTCCGAAGAAGCAAAAATATAAAATTTGTAGAATTTGGTAAAAGTGTGCAGAGAAGACCAAGTCGCTGCCTTACATATCTGGTCAACAGAAGCCTCGTTCTTATAGGCCCATGTGGAAGCCACAGCCCTAGTAGAGTGAGCTGTGATACGGTCAGGAGGCTGCCGTCCGGCAGTCTCATAAGCCAAGCGGATAATGCTTTTCAGCCAGAAAGAGAGAGAGGTAGCAGTAGCTTTTTGACCTCTCCTCTTACCAGAGTAAACGACAAACAAGGATGAGGTTTGTCTAAAATCTTTTGTTGCTTCTAAATAGAACTTTAAAGCACGAACAACATCTAAATTGTGTAATAAACGTTCCTTCTTTGAAACTGGATTCGGACACAAAGAAGGAACAACTATTTCCTGGTTGATGTTCTCGTTGGAAACAACTTTTGGAAGAAAACCAGGGTTAGTACGCAAAACAACCTTATCTGAATGGAACACCAGATAGGGTGGATCACACTGCAAAGCAGATAATTCAGAAACTCTTCTAGCAGAAAAAATAGCAACCAAAAACAGAACTTTCCAAGATAGTAACTTAATATCTATGGAATGTAAAGGTTCAAACGGAACCCCTTGAAGAACTGAAAGAACTAAATTTAGACTCCAAGGAGGAGTCATGGGTCTGTAAACAGGCTTGATTCTAACCAAAGCCTGAACAAAAGCTTGTACATCTGGCAAAGCTGCCAGTCGTTTGTGCAACAAGACGGATAATGCAGAAATCTGTCCTTTTAGAGAACTAGCTGACAATCCTTTATCCAAACCTTCTTGGAGAAAGGAGAGAATCTTTGGAATTTTAATCTTACTCCAGGAGAATCCTTTGGATTCACACCAACAGATATATTTTTTCCATATTTTATGGTAAATCCTTCTAGTCACAGGTTTTCTGGCTTGGACCAGAGTATCAATCACAGAATTTGAAAACCCACGCTTGGATAAAATCAAGCGTTCAATTTCCAAGCAGTCAGCTGCAGAGAAACTAGATTGGGATGTTCGAATGGACCTTGTACTAGAAGGTCCTGTCTCAAAGGTAGCTTCCATGGTGGAGCCGATGACATATTCACCAGGTCTGCATACCAAGTCCTGCGTGGCCACGCAGGAGCTATCAGAATCACTGAGGCCTTCTCCTGTTTGATCCTGGCTATGAGTCTGGGGAGGAGAGGAAACGGTGGAAACACATATGCTAGGTTGAACGACCAAGGCGCCACTAATGCATCCACTAGAGTCGCCTTGGGATCCCTGGATCTGGACCCGTAGCAAGGAATCTTGAAGTTTTGACGGGACGCCATTAGATCCATGTCTGGAATGCCCCATAATTGGGTTAACTGAGCAAAGACCTCCGGATGGAGTTCCCACTCCCCCGGATGGAAAGTCTGACGACTCAAATAGTCCGCCTCCCAGTTGTCTACTCCTGGGATGTGAATAGCAGATAGATGGCAGGAGTGATTCTCTGCCCATTGGATTATCTTGGTTACTTCCTTCATCGCTAGGGAACTCTTTGTTCCCCCCTGATGATTGATGTACGCAACAGTCGTTATGTTGTCCGACTGAAATCTTATGAACCGGGCTTCCGCTAGCTGAGGCCAAGCCAGGAGCGCATTGAATATAGCTCTTAGTTCCAAAATGTTTATCGGGAGAAGCGACTCTTCCCGCGACCATAGGCCCTGAGCTTTCAGAGAGTCCCAGACCGCGCCCCACCCCAAGAGGCTGGTGTCAGTCGTGACAATGACCCACTCCGGTCTGCGGAAACTCATTCCCTGAGACAGGTGATCCTGGGTCAACCACCAGAGAAGTGAGTCCCTGGTTACCTGGTCTACTTGAATTTGGGGAGACAAGTCTGTATAGTCCCCATTCCACTGATTGAGCATGCAGAGCTGTAATGGTCTTAGATGAATTCGAGCAAAAGGAACCACATCCATTGCTGCGACCATTAGTCCTATTACTTCCATGCATTGAGCTATGGAGGGTTGAGGAATAGAGTGAACTCGACAAGCTTTTAGAAGCTTTGTCTTTCTGACGTCTGTGAGAAAGATCTTCATTTCCACAGAATCTATTATTGTTCCCAGAAAAGGAACCCTTGTGGACGGTGACAGTGAACTTTTTTCTAGGTTCACTTTCCACCAGTGAGATCTGAGAAAAGCCAACACAATGTCTGTATGAGCCCTCGCTTTGGAAAGAGAGGACGCTTGGATTAGGATGTCGTCTAGATAAGGTGCTACAGCGATGCCCCTCGGTCTTAGGACCGCTAGAAGGGACCCTAGCACCTTTGTGAAAATTCTGGGAGCGGTGGCTAAACCGAATGGAAGAGCCACAAACTGGTAATGTTTGTCCAGAAAGGCGAACCTCAGGAACTGATGATGAGATTTGTGGATTGGGATATGCAGATACGCATCCTTCAGATCCACGGCAGTCAAAAATTGACCCTGCTGGATTGTTGGTAAGATTGTCCGAATAGTTTCCATCTTGAAGGATGGAACTCTGAGGAACTTGTTTAATATCTTTAAATCCAGAATTGGCCTGAAAGTTCCCTCTTTTTTGGGAACCACAAACAGGTTTGAGTAAAACCCTAGACCTTGTTCCCCGGAGGGGACTGGGTTTATCACTCCCATCTTTAATAGGTCTCTTACACAATGTAAGAATGCCTGTCTCTTTATCTGGTCTGAAGATAAGCGAGACAGGTGGAACCTTCCCTTTGGAGGAAGTCCCTTGAATTCTAACAGGTATCCCTTGGAAACTATCTCTAGTGCCCAGGGATCCAGAACATCTCTTGCCCAAGCCTGAGCGAAGAGAGATAGTCTGCCCCCTACCAGATCCGGTCCCGGATCGGGGCTACCCCTTCATGCTGTCTTGGTAGCAGCAGCAGGTTTCTTGGTTTGTTTACCCTTGTTCCAGCCTTGCATGGGCTTCCAAGCGGGTTTGGGCTGGGCCGCGTTACCTTCTTGTCTAGCGGCAGTGGAGTTATTAGCCGGTCCGTTCCTGAAATTGCGAAAGGAACGAAAATTAGACTTGTTCTTAGCCTTAAAAGGCCTATCCTGTGGGAGGGCATGGCCCTTACCCCCAGTGATGTATGAAATAATTTCCTTCAATTCCGGCCCAAAAAGGGTCTTACCCTTGAAAGGAATATTCAGTAACTTAGTCTTGGACGACACGTCTGCCGACCAGGATTTTAGCCAAAGCGCCCTCCGCGCTACTATAGCAAACCTGAGTTTTTCGCCGCCAATTTCGTTATTTGAAAGGCGGCATCCAATATAAAGGAATTAGCTAACTTTAATGCGTGAATTCTGTCCATGACTTCTTCATAGGAAGTCTCTTTCTGGAGCGAACTTTCTAGTTCCTCGAACCAAAAGAACGCCGCTGAAGTGACAGTAATAACACACGTAGCTGGTTGAAGGATGAACCCTTGCTGAACAAAAATCTTTTTAAGCAATCCTTCCAATTTTTTATCCATAGGATCTTTGAAAGCGCAGCTGTCCTCAATAGGAATAGTTGTGCGCTTCGCTAGTGTTGAAACAGCTCCCTCAACCTTCGGGACCGTTTGCCATGCGTCCCTTCTAGGGTCTACTATGGGAAACATTTTCTTAAATATAGGAGGTGTGGCAAAGGGTACACCTGGCTTCTCCCACTCCTTTTCCACTATGTTCGCTACCCTCTTAGGTATTGGAAAAGCATCGTCGTGCACTGGGACCTCTAAAAATTTGTCCAATTTGCACAACTTCTCTGGTACTACCATGGAATCACAGTCATCCAGAGTAGCTAATACCTCCTTAAGCAAAGCGCTGAGATGTTCTAGCTTAAACTTAAATGCCACTAGATCAGGTTCTGCCTGTTGAGAAATTTTTCCTGAGTCTGAAATTTCACCCTCAGACAGCCCTTCCCTCACAGCCAATTCCGATTGATGTGAGGGTAAAATAGATAAGGCATCGTCAGCGTCTGATTGTTCATCCTTTTTATCTGTATTTAAAACTGAACAATCACGCTTTCTCTGAAAAACTGGCAGTTTGGATAAAAGATTTGCTATAGAATTATCCACTACTGCTGATAATTGTTGCATAGAAATAAGCACTGGCGCGCTAGGTGTCGCCTGCGCGGGCAAAGCTGGTGTAGACACAGAAGGAGATGATGTAGAGTTATCCCCACTACCTTCATTAGATAAATCATCTTGGGCAACATTATGAAAAATAACAGAGCTGTCCTGATTTTGTTTGGACGCTATGGCGCAATTATCACAAACACTCGAAGGGGGAACCACATTTGTCTCTATACACACAGAACATAGGTTATCTGATGGAACAGACATGTTAAACAGATTTAGGCAGGCAAACAATGCAATAAAAACGATTTTAAACAAAAACGTTACTGTCTCTTTAAATAATAAAATGACACATTTATTTCTGAATGTTCAAAAAACTATGAAGGCAATATCCGATTTTTCTGAAATTTGGACCCCAGTGTCTTAATGCTTAGAAAGTATTGCACAGCAAATATGGAGACTCTAGCTCTTAAAACAAGCAAACCGGAGCTAATTGTTGGATTTAACCGTTTTTACACACCACAATCCCAGCTACAGCCTTGCTGCAGCTTTTTACCTTCCTTAGGGGTCACCATTCACAGAAAAAAGCCTTTTGGAGTCACTTTCTGAACCACAGGACCCTCTCACATGAATCTGCATGCACTGCCTTGAAATTCAACTGCACAGCTGAAGTGCCAAAATGAGGCTTCCTCCCTCAGCACACTAGAGTGAAGGGGCCTTCCTGACTAGATTTAGGTGTCTAAAACAAGCCAGATCAATAAAAAACATTCCCAAGTGTATGTGAGCTTATAAAATATTTCAAATGGTATAATATTGTAATAAAAACCAATCGATTTAGCCCCTAACAGTGTCTACCAGCATAAAAAACAAAAAGGGGAAGCCTGTTATCTTTTTTGCTGAGGTGAAAGAAAAATGGCTTACCGTTTCCCCTGAGGGGAAAAATGACTGTCATCTAGCATTAGCCTGTGTTGTTAGAAGGAGACTAGTCATACCTGAAGCAGATGAGTCTGCAAACTGTTACCCCCAACTGAAGTTCTCTTGTTTCAACAGTCCTGCGTGGTAACAGTAATGGATTTTAGTTACTTGTGCTAAAATCATAGCCCTCTTAAACAGAAATCTTCATCACTTTTCTGTTGTAGAGTAAATAGTACAAGCCAGCACTATTTTAAAATAACAAACTCTTGATAGAAGAATAAAAAACTACAACTAACATTACAAACTCCTCGCCATCCCCGTGGTAGATGCTACTTGTTCAGAGCGGCAAGGAGAATGACTGGGGGGCAGAGCCAGAGGGGGAGCTATATGGACAGCTCTTGCTGTGTGCTCTCCTTGCCTTTCCCTGTGGGGGAGAACATTTCCCACAAGTAATGGATGACGCCGTGGACCGGACACACCAATGTTGGAGAAATTCAAGTTTTACAGCCATTAATTACTAACGGTTACTAACGGTTAGATTCGTTGTCTAACTCCATGTACCTTCCATAAGGCTTTAACCACAGTACAAGTACCCCAAAAATACAGTGACTTCCAGTTTAAGAAACAACATAATAGATTATGTTCAAATCACGAAAGCACTGCTCTAACAATGATAATGTCTGGGATTAATATTTTGAAAATTTAACAACAGTAGCCCCATCCAAGGAAACTGCAGTCAAAAAACACAATTTATGCTTACCTGATAAATAAATTTATTTTATGGTGGTAAGAGTCCACAATCCATTACTCCTGGGAATTATTCTTCCCTGACACTAGGAGGAGGCAAAGAATCCCAAACCAAGAGAGCTCTATAAAACCCCTCCCACCTCACTGGTAACTTAGTCTGACGAGTAATCCACGAGTAATGAGAAATAAGGGCAGGATAAATCCCCCCCCCCATCTTTTTCACAGAGAAACAAAATCCACAACCCAAATAGAAACCAAAGAATAAACAGGGTATATATTTTGCTTATGCAATAAAACTGACCAACAGGAGAAGACCAAAAGTGATTCCCAGAGCTTTTATTGTGTCACATACATGCCTTATTCAACATAATATTGGTGGCCTTGCCAGTTATGGAAGCAAGACACTTTTTAATGTTTTCCTAAGGGACCTTAGAGGGCATAAAAAAAATCAGGACTCACTCACTTCACCTATCTTTACATGCTGACGATTTACTACTATACTTACAGAATCCAATTAGCATGATTCCCAAGCTCATTTCAATATTTGAGCAATTTGGGATAATATCGGGGTACAAAGTAAACCTGGATAAATCTGAATTGATCTACTAACTCTTCATTGCCACAAATGAACCTTAAAATAAAGTACTTAGGTATCCACCTTCACACTAGCCCCAATCTAATTTACAAACTTAATATACCACCTGTGCTTACACAATTGCATTCCTTACTTTCTGTGTGGTCCAAATGTACAATTTCCCTATCAGGCTGTATCAGCCTGATAAAGATGGCTATGCCAAAACTACTGTACCCTTTGCAGTTTTTGCCAATAATATTAACGCAAGCGGACACATTGAATAGCACTAGATCCTTCTTTAAGTTTGTTTGGAACAAAAAGAAACAGCAAATAAGCTGCCTCAAACTTGCATTACCTGCAGAAATAGGAGAACTTAAACTCCTGAATGTGCAATGGTACAACTGGGCCAAATTGTGTAAGCTTGTCTTTGACTTGCTGATGGGAAATTCAGTATTTAATTATTGTAATTTTGAGGGATCACTTGTGAACCCGCTTCATTTGGCCTTTTTACTGCATACTCCAATCCAATCTCTCCCCTCACAAGTGAGGAACAACATTCTGTTTCGAGATCCTCTATGGGCCTGGGCTAGATTATGCAAATGATGGGGTTTGTCACACAAAATAACCAAATACTTACCATTACGAGGCAATTCTTTTCTTCCTGAAATGACTACCAGAGCGTTTATGTTATGGGAAGAATATGGCCTAACCACAGTAGCTCACTTAACAGATGCAAACACTAACCAACCTTTTTTCTCTCACAGACATTCAAGTGAAATTCGGCCTTCCCCGCAATAGCACCTTTACGTACCTTCAAAGCCTACACTACGTCCGCAAGCTTATAGGAGACGGTTTAACCTGCAAAACTAATACCAAAATTGACAGTACAGGTGGCCCTCGGTTTACGCCGGTTCAATTTGTGCCGTTTCAGAATAACAACCTTTTTTTTCAGTCATGTGACTGCTATTGAAAAGCAGTGCACTAGTTGCAGCAAAGTTATGCAAGCTTAGCAGACTTAAATTAATCTGTGTACACAGAACAGACCTTAGCTATCGAGCAACAAGATCTAGCAGTCACTTCATTATTATCTTCCTGCCCATCTGTTAGAGGTGAGGGTGTCTAACTGCCTATTAATCACTCCAGATTAAAATGCATAAAATAGGTGCAGACCTAATATTATCTAACATGCTAACAATGCAGAGAACTGTTTGCAGAAAAATGCAAGTAAAAAAATGTTTTTGTTCATTAAACTTAGTATGATTAGGTTTATAATGCTATTTAGCATTTTTAAGTCTTCATTTCAAAGCTTTAAAAATAATGTATTAGGTGTTACTTATGTCAATTTTGAGAGGGGCCTGGAACCTAACTTCCTCACTTCCCTTTGACTTACATTATAAACTGGGTTTCAATTTATAACTGTTTACAACCATTCCTTCTGGAACCTAACCCCGGTGTAAACTGAGAGCTACCTGTATATGCTTTCTAACTAGGCAAGGGGTACAATAAATCTCCTACATCTATAAACTAATAACTGCCACAATAGCACCCACCATCACGCAAAAATTTGTGAGAGGTGAAGAACTACACAGAAGTAGAGGTCACAGAGGACATGTTAATCACTAGTTTAAATCTCACACGTCGCTTTACACTCTCAATGCATCACAGAGAAATGCACACCAAATGTATTCACCTTAGCTATATTACCTCTAAACTGCAAACAAAATGTGTTCCAGGCACAGTAGATAAATGTCCTAAATGTTCGGCTACTGGTCCTGATATTTCACACCTTTTCTGTAAACTGTCCCAAGAAAGGTCAATTTTCGTGCAAGACGCAGTACTGGCTATCAAAAGTTTGTTGCAGACAACTAAACTTATCAATGCACGTCTTCTTTTTATAAGGCTACACCCAATCTTCTTCATATTACCGTTTCTTAAATGTCTCTATACTACTAGCCAGGAAATGAATACTTAAATGTTGGATATCCCCCAAAGCCCCACACTTAACGCAACTCATAAGACTTATACCCAGCTTCTTGTGTAACAAGCAGACATAAAAAGTGACATTGAACGCAGAACCAAATCATTTATGACTAAATGGGAACCCTACTTACTATAGCTTTCTGCTACAATACGTACACAGCTATTATCCCCCTCCCTTAACGTGTTCATTTCTCTTGACTAAACTACTAAAAGGTTGATGGACCCTAGTAACACATGACACTTGACAAATCTTTCCCTTGAGACTTTTGAACACCGACTTCAATGCCTGGATTTCTCAATACTGGAAATAATCAATGGGCGTACCTCATGCTTCCTCTCTGATGCTGCCTCCTGGACTTATATAGTGAGTAGGTTTAATTTTACTCCTATGTTAAATGTAAGACATTAGAGAGTTTAAGTTTAGAAGTTATAGAATACAAGATTCTCCGTTGGGAACTAAACCACTGTATGCCTTGATAAAATCATCTACAAATTTCTTTCTTTTGAAATGTTGATATTACATGAGGTAACGCAAAGTGTCAGCTTCTCTTTGTGGTTCCACTTGGAGATTGTTGAGGTTTTCCATTATTTTTGTTACCCACCTTAGGACTATATTACAATTGAAGCGCTAATTTAACGTGAGCCCGTAAAGTGGCAAATTGCCCGTTAACGGGCAAAAGTTAAATAATCAGCCATTACAAGTGGTTGGTTAATGCTACCGCAAGTTAATGCGCCAAGCAAAGGTCATGTGTATATTTCCTTTATTAAAAGCAAAAAAACATAATTTATGCTTACCTGATAAATTCCTTTCTTCTGTAGTGTGATCAGTCCACGGGTCATCATTACTTCTGGGATATTACTCCTCCCCAACAGGAAGTGCAAGAGGATTCACCCAGCAGAGCTGCATATAGCTCCTCCCCTCTACGTCACTCCCAGTCATTCGACCAAGGACCAACGAGAAAGGAAAAGCCAAGGGTGAAGTGGTGACTGGAGTATAAATTAAAAAATATTTACCTGCCTTAAAAACAGGGCGGGCCGTGGACTGATCACACTACAGAAGAAAGGAATTTATCAGGTAAGCATAAATTATGTTTTCTTCTGTTAAGTGTGATCAGTCCACGGGTCATCATTACTTCTGGGATACCAATACCAAAGCAAAAGTACACGGATGACGGGAGGGATAGGCAGGCTCTTTATACAGAAGGAACCACTGCCTGAAGAACCTTTCTCCCAAAAATAGCCTCCGATGAAGCAAAAGTGTCAAATTTGTAAAATTTGGAAAAAGTATGAAGCGAAGACCAAGTTGCAGCCTTGCAAATCTGTTCAACAGAGGCCTCATTCTTGAAGGCCCAAGTGGAAGCCACAGCTCTAGTAGAATGAGCTGTAATTCTTTCAGGAGGCTGCTGTCCAGCAGTCTCATAAGCTAAACGAATTATGCTACGAAGCCAAAAAGAAAGAGAGGTAGCGGAAGCTTTTTGACCTCTCCTCTGCCCAGAGTAAATGACAAACAGAGAAGACGTTTGTCGAAATTCCTTAGTTGCCTGTAAGTAAAATTTTAGAGCACGGACTACATCCAGGTTGTGCAGTAGACGTTCCTTCTTTGAAGAAGGATTTGGGCATAAAGAAGGAACAACAATCTCTTGATTGATATTCCTGTTAGTAACTACCTTAGGTAAGAACCCAGGTTTAGTACGCAGGACTACCTTATCCGAATGAAAAATCAAATAAGGAGAATCACAATGTAAGGCTGATAATTCAGAGACTCTTCGAGCCGAGGAAATAGCCATTAAAAATAGAACTTTCCAAGATAACAACTTTATATCAATGGAATGAAGGGGTTCAAACGGAACGCCCTGTAAAACATTAAGAACAAGGTTTAAACTCCATGGTGGAGCAACAGTTTTAAACACAGGCTTAATCCTGGCCAAAGCCTGACAAAAAGCCTGGACGTCAGGAACTTCTGACAGACGTTTGTGTAACAGAATGGACAGAGCTGAGATCTGTCCCTTTAATGAACTAGCAGATAAACCCTTTTCTAAACCTTCTTGTAGAAAAGACAATATCCTAGGAATCCTAACCTTACTCCAAGAGTAACCTTTGGATTCACACCAATATAGGTATTTACGCCATATCTTATGGTAAATCTTTCTGGTAACAGGTTTCCTAGCCTGTATTAAGGTATCAATAACTGACTCAGAAAACCCACGTCTTGATAAAATCAAGCGTTCAATTTCCAAGCAGTCAGCTTCAGAGAAGTTAGATTTTGATGTTTGAAGGGACCCTGTATCAGAAGGTCCTGTTTCAGAGGTAGAGACCAAGGTGGACAGGATGACATGTCCACCAGGTCTGCATACCAAGTCCTGCGTGGCCACGCAGGTGCTATTAGAATCACTGATGCTCTCTCTTGTTTGATTCTGGCAATCAATCGAGGAAGCAACGGGAAGGGTGGAAACACGTAAGCCATCCTGAAGTCAAAAGGTGCTGTCAGAGCATCTATCAGGACTGCTCCTGGATCCCTGGATCTGGACCCGTAACGAGGAAGCTTGGCGTTCTGTCGAGACGCCATGAGATCTATCTCTGGTTTGCCCCAACGTCGAAGTATTTGGGCAAAGACCTCCGGATGAAGTTCCCACTCCCCCGGATGAAAAGTCTGACGACTTAAGAAATCCGCCTCCCAGTTCTCCACTCCCGGGATGTGGATTGCTGACAGGTGGCAAGAGTGAGACTCTGCCCAGCGAATTATCTTTGATACTTCCATCATAGCTAGGGAGCTTCTTGTCCCTCCCTGATGGTTGATGTAAGCTACAGTCGTGATGTTGTCCGACTGAAACCTGATGAACCCCCGAGTTGTCAACTGGGGCCAAGCCAGGAGGGCATTGAGAACTGCTCTCAATTCCAGAATGTTTATTGGCAGGAGACTCTCCTCCTGACTCCATTGTCCCTGAGCCTTCAGAGAATTCCAGACGGCACCCCAACCTAGAAGGCTGGCGTCTGTTGTTACAATTGTCCAGTCTGGTCTGCTGAATGGCATCCCCCTGGACAGATGTGGCCGAGAAAGCCACCATAGAAGAGAATTTCTGGTCTCTTGATCCAGATTCAGAGAAGGGGATAAGTCTGAGTAATCCCCATTCCACTGACTTAGCATACACAGTTGCAGTGGTCTGAGGTGTAAGCGTGCAAAGGGTACTATGTCCATTGCCGCTACCATTAAGCCGATTACCTCCATGCATTGAGCCACTGACGGGTGTTGAATGGAATGAAGGGTGCGGCAAGCACTTTGAAGTCTTGTTAGCCTGTCCTCTGTCAGGTAAATCTTCATTTCTACAGAATCTATAAGAGTCCCCAGGAAGGGAACTCTTGTGAGTGGAACGAGTGAACTTTTCTTTTCGTTCACCTTCCATCCATGTGACCTTAGAAATGCCAGCACTAACTCTGTATGAGACTTGGCAGTTTGAAAGCTTGAAGCTTGTATCAGAATGTCGTCTAGGTATGGAGCTACCGAGATTCCCCGCGGTCTTAGTACCGCCAGAAGAGCACCCAGAACCTTTGTGAAGATTCTTGGAGCTGTAGCCAATCCGAATGGAAGAGCCACAAACTGGTAATGCCTGTCTAGGAAGGCAAACCTTAGGTACCGATAATGATCTTTGTGAATCGGTATGTGAAGGTAAGCATCTTTTAAATCTACAGTGGTCATGTACTGACCCTCTTGGATCATAGGTAAAATTGTCCGAATAGTCTCCATCTTGAACGATGGAACTCTTAGGAATTTGTTTAGGATCTTTAAGTCCAGGATTGGTCTGAAAGTTCCCTCTTTTTTGGGAACCACAAACAGATTTGAGTAAAACCCCTGTCCCTGTTCCGATCGTGGAACTGGATGGATTACTCCCATTAACAAGAGCTCTTGTACGCAGCGTAGAAACGCCTCTTTCTTTGTCTGGATTGTTGACAATCTTGACAGATGAAATCTCTCTCTTGGAGGAGAGTATTTGAAGTCCAGAAGGTATCCCTGAGATATTATCTCTAGCGCCCAGGGATCCTGAACATCTCTTGCCCAAGCCTGGGCGAAGAGAGAAAGTCTGCCCCCCACTAGATCCGATCCCGGATCGGGGGCCCTCAATTCATGCTGTTTTAGGGGCAGCAGCAGGTTTCCTAGTCTGCTTGCCCTTGTTCCAGGACTGGTTAGGTTTCCAGCCTTGTCTGTAGCGAGCAACAGCTCCTTCCTGTTTTGGTGCAGAGGAAGTTGATGCTGCTCCTGCTTTGAAATTACGAAAGGAACGAAAATTAGACTGTCTAGTCTTGGCTTTGGCTTTGTCCTGAGGCAGGGCATGACCTTTACCTCTTGTAATGTCAGCGATAATCTCTTTCAACCCGGGCCCGAATAAGGTCTGCCCTTTGAAAGGTATATTAAGCAATTTAGACTTAGAAGTAACATCAGCTGACCAGGATTTTAGCCACAGCGCCCTGCGTGCCTGAATGGCGAATCCTGAATTCTTCGCCGTAAGTTTAGTAAGATGTACTACGGCCTCCGAAATGAATGAATTAGCTAGTTTAAGGACTCTAAGCCTGTCCGTAATGTCGTCCAGAGTAGCTGAACCAATGTTCTCTTCCAGAGACTCAATCCAGAATGCCGCTGCAGCCGTGATCGGCGCAATGCATGCAAGGGGTTGCAATAAAAAACCTTGTTGAACAAACATTTTCTTAAGGTAACCCTCTAACTTTTTATCCATTGGATCTGAAAAAGCACAGCTATCCTCCACCGGGATAGTGGTACGCTTAGCTAAGGTAGAAACTGCTCCCTCCACCTTAGGGACCGTTTGCCATAAGTCCCTTGTGGTGGCGTCTATTGGAAACATTTTTCTAAATATCGGAGGGGGTGAGAACGGCACACCGGGTCTATCCCACTCCTTAGTAACAATTTCAGTAAGTCTCTTAGGCATAGGAAAAACCTCAGTACTCGTCGGTACCGCAAAATATTTATCCAACCTACACATTTTCTCTGGTATTGCAACTGTGTTACAATCATTCAGAGCCGCTAACACCTCCCCTAGTAATACACGGAGGTTTTCCAGTTTAAATTTAAAAACAGAATTTATGTTTACCTGATAAATTACTTTCTCCAACGGTGTGTCCGGTCCACGGCGTCATCCTTACTTGTGGGGATATTCTCTTCCCCAACAGGAAATGGCAAAGAGCCCAGCAAAGCTGGTCACATGATCCCTCCTAGGCTCCGCCTACCCCAGTCATTCGACCGACGTTAAGGAGGAATATTTGCATAGGAGAAACCATATGGTACCGTGGTGACTGTAGTTAAAGAAAATAAATTATCAGACCTGATTAAAAAAACCAGGGCGGGCCGTGGACCGGACACACCGTTGGAGAAAGTAATTTATCAGGTAAACATAAATTCTGTTTTCTCCAACATAGGTGTGTCCGGTCAACGGCGTCATCCTTACTTGTGGGAACCAATACCAAAGCTTTAGGACACGGATGAAGGGAGGGAGCAAATCAGGTCACCTAAATGGAAGGCACCACGGCTTGCAAAACCTTTCTCCCAAAAATAGCCTCAGAAGAAGCAAAAGTATCAAACTTGTAAAATTTGGTAAAAGTGTGCAGTGAAGACCAAGTCGCTGCCCTACATATCTGATCAACAGAAGCCTCGTTCTTGAAGGCCCATGTGGAAGCCACAGCCCTAGTGGAATGAGCTGTGATTCTTTCGGGAGGCTGCCGTCCGGCAGTCTCGTAAGCCAATCTGATGATGCTTTTAATCCAAAAAGAGAGAGAGGTAGAAGTTGCTTTTTGACCTCTCCTTTTACCGGAATAAACAACAAACAAGGAAGATGTTTGTCTAAAATCCTTTGTAGCATCTAAATAGAATTTTAGAGCGCGAACAACATCCAAATTGTGCAACAGACGTTCCTTCTTTGAAACTGGTTTCGGACACAGAGAAGGTACGATAATCTCCTGGTTAATGTTTTTGTTAGAAACAACTTTTGGAAGAAAACCAGGTTTAGTACGTAAAACCACCTTATCTGCATGAAACACCAGATAAGGAGGAGAACACTGCAGAGCAGATAATTCTGAAACTCTTCTGGCAGAAGAAATTGCAACTAAAAACAAAACTTTCCAAGATAATAACTTAATATCAACGGAATGCAAGGGTTCAAACGGAACCCCCTGAAGAACTGAAAGAACTAAATTGAGACTCCAAGGAGGAGTCAAAGGTTTGTAAACAGGCTTAATTCTAACCAGAGCCTGAACAAAGGCTTGAACATCTGGCACAGCAGCCAGTTTTTTGTGAAGTAACACCGACAAGGCAGAAATCTGTCCCTTCAGGGAACTTGCAGATAAACCCTTTTCCAATCCTTCTTGAAGGAAGGATAGAATCCTAGGAATCTTAACCTTGTCCCAAGGGAATCCTTTAGATTCACACCAACAGATATATTTTTTCCAAATTTTGTGGTAAATCTTTCTAGTTACAGGCTTTCTGGCCTGAACAAGAGTATCGATAACAGAATCTGAGAACCCTCGCTTCGATAAAATCAAGCGTTCAATCTCCAAGCAGTCAGCTGGAGTGAAACCAGATTCGGATGTTCGAACGGACCCTGAACAAGAAGGTCTCGTCTCAAAGGTAGCTTCCAAGGTGGAGCCGATGACATATTCACCAGATCTGCATACCAAGTCCTGCGTGGCCACGCAGGAGCTATCAAGATCACCGACGCCCTCTCCTGATTGATCCTGGCTACCAGCCTGGGGATGAGAGGAAACGGCGGGAACACATAAGCTAGTTTGAAGGTCCAAGGTGCTACTAGTGCATCCACTAGAGCCGCCTTGGGATCCCTGGATCTGGACCCGTAGCAAGGAACCTTGAAGTTCTGACGAGAGGCCATCAGATCCATGTCTGGAATGCCCCACAGCTGAGTGACTTGGGCAAAGATTTCCGGATGGAGTTCCCACTCCCCCGGATGCAATGTCTGACGACTCAGAAAGTCCGCTTCCCAATTTTCCACTCCTGGGATGTGGATAGCAGACAGGTGGCAGGAGTGAGACTCCGCCCATAGAATGATTTTGGTCACTTCTTCCATCGCTAGGGAACTCCTTGTTCCCCCCTGATGGTTGATGTACGCAACAGTTGTCATGTTGTCTGATTGAAACCGTATGAACTTGGCCCTCGCTAGCTGAGGCCAAGCCTTGAGAGCATTGAATATCGCTCTCAGTTCCAGAATGTTTATCGGTAGAAGAGATTCTTCCCGAGACCAAAGACCCTGAGCTTTCAGGGATCCCCAGACCGCGCCCCAGCCCATCAGACTGGCGTCGGTCGTGACAATGACCCACTCTGGTCTGCGGAATGTCATCCCTTGTGACAGGTTGTCCAGGGACAGCCACCAACGGAGTGAATCTCTGGTCCTCTGATTTACTTGTATCTTCGGAGACAAGTCTGTATAGTCCCCATTCCACTGACTGAGCATGCACAGTTGTAATAGTCTTAGATGAATGCGCGCAAAAGGAACTATGTCCATTGCCGCTACCATCAACCCGATCACTTCCATGCACTGAGCTATGGAAGGAAGAGGAACGGAATGAAGTATCCGACAAGAGTCTAGAAGTTTTGTTTTTCTGGCCTCTGTCAGAAAAATCCTCATTTCTAAGGAGTCTATTATTGTTCCCAAGAAGGGAACCCTTGTTGACGGGGATAGAGAACTCTTTTCCACGTTCACTTTCCATCCGTGAGATCTGAGAAAGGCCAGGACAATGTCCGTGTGAGCCTTTGCTTGAAGAAGGGACGACGCTTGAATCAGAATGTCGTCCAAGTAAGGTACTACAGCAATGCCCCTTGGTCTTAGCACAGCTAGAAGGGACCCTAGTACCTTTGTGAAAATCCTTGGAGCAGTGGCCAATCCGAAAGGAAGCGCCACGAACTGGTAATGTTTGTCCAGGAATGCGAACCTTAGGAACCGATGATGTTCCTTGTGGATAGGAATATGTAGATACGCATCCTTTAAATCCACCGTGGTCATGAATTGACCTTCCTGGATGGAAGGAAGAATAGTTCGAATGGTTTCCATCTTGAACGATGGAACCTTGAGAAACTTGTTTAAGATCTTGAGATCTAAGATTGGTCTGAACGTTCCCTCTTTTTTGGGAACTATGAACAGATTGGAGTAGAACCCCATCCCTTGTTCTCTTAATGGAACAGGATGAATCACTCCCATCTTTAACAGGTCTTCTACACAATGTAAGAATGCCTGTCTTTTTATGTGGTTTGAAGACAACTGAGACCTGTGGAACCTCCCCCTTGGGGGAAGTCCCTTGAATTCCAGAAGATAACCTTGGGAGACTATTTCTAGCGCCCAAGGATCCAGAACATCTCTTGCCCAAGCCTGAGCGAAGAGAGAGAGTCTGCCCCCCACCAGATCCGGTCCCGGATCGGGGGCCAACATTTCATGCTGTCTTGGTAGCAGTGGCAGGTTTCTTGGCCTGCTTTCCCTTGTTCCAGCCTTGCATTGGTCTCCAAGCTGGCTTGGCTTGAGAAGTATTACCCTCTTGCTTAGAGGACGTAGCACCTTGGGCTGGTCCGTTTCTACGAAAGGGACGAAAATTAGGTTTATTTTTGGCCTTGAAAGGCCGATCCTGAGGAAGGGCGTGGCCCTTACCCCCAGTGATATCAGAGATAATCTCTTTCAAGTCAGGGCCAAACAGCGTTTTCCCCTTGAAAGGAATGTTAAGTAGCTTGTTCTTGGAAGACGCATCAGCCGACCAAGATTTCAACCAAAGCGCTCTGCGCGCCACAATAGCAAACCCAGAATTCTTAGCCGCTAACCTAGCCAATTGCAAAGTGGCGTCTAGGGTGAAAGAATTAGCCAATTTGAGAGCATTGATTCTGTCCATAATCTCCTCCAAAGGAGGAGAATCACTATCGACCGCCTTTATCAGATCATCAAACCAGAAACATGCGGCTGTAGCGACAGGGACAATGCATGAAATAGGTTGTAGAAGGTAACCTTGCTGAACAAACATCTTTTTAAGCAAACCTTCTAATTTTTTATCCATAGGATCTTTGAAAGCACAACTATCCTCTATGGGTATAGTGGTGCGTTTGTTTAAAGTGGAAACCGCTCCCTCGACCTTGGGGACTGTCTGCCATAAGTCCTTTCTGGGGTCGACCATAGGAAACAATTTTTTAAATATGGGGGGAGGGACGAAAGGAATACCGGGCCTTTCCCATTCTTTATTAACAATGTCCGCCACCCGCTTGGGTATAGGAAAAGCTTCTGGGAGCCCCGGCACCTCTAGGAACTTGTCCATTTTACATAGTTTCTCTGGGATGACCAACTTGTCACAATCATCCAGAGTGGATAATACCTCCTTAAGCAGAATGCGGAGATGTTCCAACTTAAATTTAAATGCAATCACATCAGGTTCAGCCTGTTGAGAAATGTTCCCTGAATCAGTAATTTCTCCCTCAGACAAAACCTCCCTGGCCCCATCAGACTGGGTTAGGGGCCCTTCAGAAATATTATTATCAGCGTCGTCATGCTCTTCAGTATCTAAAACAGAGCAGCCGCGCTTACGCTGATAAGTGTTCATTTTGGCTAAAATGTTTTTGACAGAATTATCCATTACAGCCGTTAATTGTTGCATAGTAAGGAGTATTGGCGCGCTAGATGTACTAGGGGCCTCCTGAGTGGGCAAGACTCGTGTAGACGAAGGAGGGAATGATGCAGTACCATGCTTACTCCCCTCACTTGAGGAATCATCTTGGGCATCATTGTCATTTTCACATAAATCACATTTATTTAAATGAATAGGAATTCTGGCTTCCCCACATTCAGAACACAGTCTATCTGGTAGTTCAGACATGTTAAACAGGCATAAACTTGATAACAAAGTACAAAAAACGTTTTAAAATAAAACCGTTACTGTCACTTTAAATTTTAAACTGAACACACTTTATTACTGCAATTGCGAAAAAACATGAAGGAATTGTTCAAAATTCACCAAATTTTCACCACAGTGTCTTAAAGCCTTAAAAGTATTGCACACCAAATTTGGAAGCTTTAACCCATAAAATAACGGAACCGGAGCCGTTTTGAACTTTAACCCCCTTACAGTCCCTGGTATCTGCTTTGCTGAGACCCAACCAAGCCCAAAGGGGAATACGATACCAAATGACGCCTTCAGAAAGTCCTTTCTAAGTATCAGAGCTCCTCTCACATGCGACTGCATGCCATGCCTCTCAAAAACAAGTGCGCAACACCGGCGCGAAAATGAGGCTCTGCTTATGCTTTGGGAAAGCCCCTAAAGAATAAGGTGTCTAATACAGTGCCTGCCGATATCAATATATCAAAATACCCAGATAAAATGATTCCTCAAGGCTAAATATATGTTAATAATGAATCGATTTAGCCCAAATAAAGTCTACAGTCTTAATAAGCCCTTGTGAAGCCCTTATTTACGATCGTAATAAACATGGCTTACCGGATCCCATAGGGAAAATGACAGCTTCCAGCATTACATCGTCTTGTTAGAATGTGTCATACCTCAAGCAGCAAGAGACTGCACACTGTTCCCCCAACTGAAGTTAATTGCTCTCAACAGTCCTGTGTGGAACAGCCATGGATTTTAGTGATGGTTGCTAAAATCATTTTCCTCATACAAACAGAAATCTTCATCTCTTTTCTGTTTCTGAGTAAATAGTACATACCAGCACTATTTCAAAATAACAAACTCTTGATTGAATAATAAAAACTACAGTTAAACACTAAAAAACTCTAAGCCATCTCCGTGGAGATGTTGCCTGTACAACGGCAAAGAGAATGACTGGGGTAGGCGGAGCCTAGGAGGGATCATGTGACCAGCTTTGCTGGGCTCTTTGCCATTTCCTGTTGGGGAAGAGAATATCCCCACAAGTAAGGATGACGCCGTGGACCGGACACACCTATGTTGGAGAAATTTGAAATATCTGAATCCAGTCTGTTTGGATCAGAACCGTCACTCACAGAATGAAGCTCTCCGTCCTCATGTTCTGCCACCTGTGACGCAGTGTCTGACATGGCCCTAATATTATCAGCGCACTCTGTTCTCACCCCAGAGTGATCACGCTTACCTCTTAGTTCTGGTAATTTAGCCAAAACCTCAGTCATAACAGTAGCCATATCCTGTAATGTGATTTGTAATGGCCGCCCAGATGTACTCGGCGCTACAATATCACGCACCTCCCTCTGAGCGGGAGATGTAGGTACTGACACGTGAGTCGGCATAACTCTCCCCTCGTTGTTTGGTGAAATTTGTTCAATTTGTACAGATTGACTTTTATTTAAAGTAGCATCAATACAGTTAGTACATAAATTTCTATTGGGCTCCACTTTGGCATTGCAACAAATGACACAGGTATCATCCTCTGAATCAGACATGTTTAACACACTAGCAAATAAACTTGCAACTTGGAAATACAATTCAATTAGAATAATATTAAAACGTACTGTGCCTTTAAGAAGCACAGAAGATCTATGACAGTTGAAAATTAATAAATTGAAACAGTTATAGCCTCAATCCTTGTAAATAACACAACTTTAGCAAAGGTTTAATCCCATTAGCAAAGATAACAAATTCTGAAAGCAGGAAACAAATTACAGAATAAACGTTTTTTATCTCAGTCAAACTATAATTCTCACAGCTCTGCTGAGAGAAATTACCTCCCTCAAAATAAGTTTTGAAGACCCCTGAGCTCTGTAGAGATGAACCGGATCATGCAGGGAATACAATGAGTTGCTGACTTAAATATTTGATGCGTAGTAAAAGCGCCAAAAAACGTCCCCTCCCCCTCACACACAGCAGTGAGGGAGAACAGAAACTGTCAGAAAACAGATTAAGCAACTGCCAAGTGGAAAAATAGTGCCCAAACATTTATTCACTCAGTACCTCAGTAAATGAAAACGATTTTACATTCCAGCAAAAACGTTAAACATAATCTCTAGTTATTAAACAGCTTTATGTATTTCTTACAGTGTAATTCTAGTGAAGTACCATTCCCCAGAATACTGAAGTGTAAAGTATACATACATGACATTATATCGGTATGGCAGGATTTTCTCATCAATTCCATTGTCAGAAAATAAAAACTGCTACATACCTCTATGCAGATTCATCTGCCCGCTGTCCCCTGATCTGAAGTTTACCTCTCCTCAGATGGCCGAGAAACAGCAATATGATCTTAACTACTCCGGCTAAAATCATAACAAAAACTCTGGTAGATTCTTCTTCAAACTCTGCCAGAGAGATAATAACACACTCCGGTGCTATTTTAAAATAACAAACTTTTGATTGAAGATATAAAAACAGAATTTATGTTTACCTGATAAATTACTTTCTCCAACGGTGTGTCCGGTCCACGGCGTCATCCTTACTTGTGGGATATTCTCTTCCCCAACAGGAAATGGCAAAGAGCCCAGCAAAGCTGGTCACATGATCCCTCCTAGGCTCCGCCTTCCCCAGTCATTCGACCGACGTAAAGGAGGAATATTTGCATAGGAGAAACCATATGATACCGTGGTGACTGTAGTTAAAGAAAATAAATTATCAGACCTGATTAAAAAACCAGGGCGGGCCGTGGACCGGACACACCGTTGGAGAAAGTAATTTATCAGGTAAACATAAATTCTGTTTTCTCCAACATAGGTGTGTCCGGTCCACGGCGTCATCCTTACTTGTGGGAACCAATACCAAAGCTTTAGGACACGGATGAAGGGAGGGAGCAAATCAGGTCACCTAGATGGAAGGCACCACGGCTTGCAAAACCTTTCTCCCAAAAATAGCCTCAGAAGAAGCAAAAGTATCAAACTTGTAAAATTTAGTAAAAGTGTGCAGTGAAGACCAAGTCGCTGCCTTACATATCTGATCAACAGAAGCCTCGTTCTTGAAGGCCCATGTGGAAGCCACAGCCCTAGTGGAATGAGCTGTGATTCTTTCAGGAGGCTGCCGTCCGGCAGTCTCATAAGCCAATCTGATGATGCTTTTAATCCAAAAAGAGAGAGAGGTAGAAGTTGCTTTTTGACCTCTCCTTTTACCAGAATAAACAACAAACAAGGAAGATGTTTGTCTAAAATCCTTTGTAGCATCTAAATAGAATTTTAGAGCACGAACAACATCCAAATTGTGCAACAAACGTTCCTTCTTTGAAACTGGATTCGGACACAAAGAAGGCACGACTATCTCCTGGTTAATGTTTTTGTTAGAAACAACTTTCGGAAGAAAACCAGGTTTAGTACGTAAAACCACCTTATCTGCATGGAACACCAGATAAGGAGGAGAACACTGCAGAGCAGATAATTCTGAAACTCTTCTAGCAGAAGAAATTGCAACCAAAAACAAAACTTTCCAAGATAATAACTTAATATCAACGGAATGTAAGGGTTCAAACGGAACCCCCTGAAGAACTGAAAGAACTAAATTGAGACTCCAAGGAGGAGTCAAAGGTTTGTAAACAGGCTTGATTCTAACCAGAGCCTGAACAAAGGCTTGAACATCTGGCACAGCTGCCAGCTTTTTGTGAAGTAACACAGACAAGGCAGAAATCTGTCCCTTCAAGGAACTTGCAGATAATCCTTTCTCCAAACCTTCTTGAAGAAAGGATAGAATCTTAGGAATTTTTACCTTGTCCCAAGGGAATCCTTTAGATTCACACCAACAGATATATTTTTTCCATATTTTGTGGTAAATTTTTCTAGTTACAGGCTTTCTGGCCTGAACAAGAGTATCAATGACAGAATCTGAGAACCCTCGCTTTGATAAGATCAAGCGTTCAATCTCCAAGCAGTCAGTTGGAGTGAGACCAGATTCGGATGTTCGAACGGATCTTGAACAAGAAGGTCTCGTCTCAAAGGTAGCTTCCATGGTGGAGCCGATGACATATTCACCAGGTCTGCATACCAAGTCCTGCGTGGCCACGCAGGAGCTATCAAGATCACTGATGCCCTCTCCTGATTGATCCTGGCTACCAGCCTGGGGATGAGGGGAAACGGCGGGAATACATAAGCTAGTTTGAAGGTCCAAGGTGCTACTAGTGCATCTACTAGAGACGCCTTGGGATCCCTGGATCTGGACTCGTAGCAAGGAACCTTGAAGTTCTGACGAGAGGCCATCAGATCCATGTCTGGAATGCCCCACAATTGAGTAATTTGGGCAAAGATTTCCGGATGGAGTTCCCACTCCCCCGGATGAAATGTCTGACGACTCAGAAAATCCGCTTCCCAATTTTCCACTCCTGGGATGTGGATTGCAGACAAGTGGCAGGAGTGAGTCTCCGCCCATTGAATGATTTTGGTCACTTCTTCCATCGCCAGGGAACTCCTTGTTCCCCCCTGATGGTTGATGTACGCAACAGTCGTCATGTTGTCTGATTGAAACCGTATGAACTTGGCCTTTGCTAGCTGAGGCCAAGCCTTGAGAGCATTGAATATCGCTCTCAGTTCCAGAATATTTATCGGGAGAAGAGATTCTTCCCGAGACCAAAGACCCTGAGCTTTCAGGGGTCCCCAGACCGCGCCCCAGCCCACCAGACTGGCGTCGGTCGTGACAATGACCCACTCTGGTCTGCGGAAGCTCATCCCCTGTGACAGGTTGTCCAGGGACAGCCACCAACGGAGTGAATCTCTGGTCCTCTGATCTACTTGTATCGTCGGAGACAAGTCTGTATAGTCCCCATTCCACTGACTGAGCATGCACAGTTGTAATGGTCTTAGATGAATTCGCGCAAAAGGAACTATGTCCATTGCCGCTACCATCAAACCTATTACTTCCATGCACTGCGCTATGGAAGGAAGAGGAACAGAATGAAGTATTTGACAAGAGTTTAGAAGTTTTGATTTTCTGGCCTCTGTCAGAAAAATCCTCATTTCTAAGGAGTCTATTATTGTTCCCAAGAAGGGAACCCTTGTTGACGGAGATAGAGAACTTTTTTCTACGTTCACTTTCCACCCGTGAGATCTGAGAAAGGCCAGGACAATGTCCGTGTGAGCCTTTGCTTGAGGAAGGGACGACGCTTGAATCAGAATGTCGTCCAAGTAAGGTACTACTGCAATGCCCCTTGGTCTTAGCACCGCTAGAAGGGACCCTAGTACCTTTGTGAAAATCCTTGGAGCAGTGGCTAATCCGAACGGAAGTGCCACAAACTGGTAATGCTTGTCCAGGAATGCGAACCTTAGGAACCGATGATGTTCCTTGTGGAAAGGAATATGTAGATACGCATCCTTTAAATCCACCGTGGTCATGAATTGACCTTCCTGGATGGAAGGAAGAATTGTTCGAATGGTTTCCATTTTGAACGATGGAACCTTGAGAAACTTGTTTAGGATCTTGAGATCTAAGATTGGTCTGAATGTTCCCTCTTTTTTGGGAACTACGAACAGATTGGAGTAGAACCCCATCCCTTGTTCTCCTAAAGGAACAGGATGAATCACTCCCATTTTTAACAGGTCTACTACACAATGTAAGAATGCCTGTCTTTTTATGTGGTCTGAAGACAATTGAGACCTGTGGAACCTCCCCCTTGGGGGAAGCCCCTCGAATTCCAGAAGATAACCTTGGGAGACTATTTCTAGTGCCCAAGGATCCAGAACATCTCTTGCCCAAGCCTGAGCGAAGAGAGAGAGTCTGCCCCCCACCAGATCCGGTCCCGGATCGGGGGCCAACATCTCATGCTGTCTTGGTAGCAGTGGCAGGTTTCTTGGCCTGCTTTCCTTTGTTCCAGCCTTGCATTGGTCTCCAGGCTGGCTTGGCTTGAGAAGTATTACCCTCTTGCTTAGAGGACGTAGCACTTGGGGCTGGTCCGTTTCTGCGAAAGGGACGAAAATTAGGTTTATTTTTGGCCTTGAAAGACCTATCCTGAGGAAGGGCGTGGCCCTTGCCCCCAGTGATATCAGAGATAATCTCTTTCAAGTCAGGGCCAAACAGCGTTTTCCCCTTGAAAGGAATGTTAAGCAATTTGTTCTTGGAAGACGCATCCGCTGACCAAGATTTTAACCAAAGCGCTCTGCGCGCCACAATAGCAAAACCAGAATTTTTCGCCGCTAACCTAGCCAATTGCAAAGTGGCGTCTAGGGTGAAAGAATTAGCCAATTTGAGAGCATGAATTCTGTCCATAATCTCCTCATAAGAAGAAGAATTATTATTGAGCGCCTTTTCTAGCTCATCGAACCAGAAACACGCTGCTGTAGTGACAGGAACAATGCATGAAATTGGTTGTAGAAGGTAACCTTGCTGAACAAACATCTTTTTAAGCAAACCTTCTAATTTTTTATCCATAGGATCTTTGAAAGCACAACTATCTTCTATGGGTATAGTGGTGCGTTTGTTTAGAGTAGAAACCGCCCCCTCGACCTTGGGGACTGTCTGCCATAAGTCCTTTCTGGGGTCGACCATAGGAAACAATTTTTTAAATATGGGGGGAGGGACGAAAGGTATACCGGGCCTTTCCCATTCTTTATTTACAATGTCCGCCACCCGCTTGGGTATAGGAAAAGCTTCGGGGGGCCCCGGGACCTCTAGGAACTTGTCCATTTTACATAGTTTCTCTGGAATGACCAAATTCTCACAATCATCCAGAGTGGATAACACCTCCTTAAGCAGAGCGCGGAGATGTTCCAATTTAAATTTAAATGTAATCACATCAGGTTCAGCTTGTTGAGAAATTTTCCCTGAATCTGAAATTTCTCCCTCAGACAAAACCTCCCTGGCCCCCTCAGACTGGTGTAGGGGCCCTTCAGAACCAATATCATCAGCGTCCTCATGCTCTTCAGTATTTTCTAAAACAGAGCAGTCGCGCTTTCGCTGATAAGTGGGCATTTTGGCTAAAATGTTTTTGATAGAATTATCCATTACAGCCGTTAATTGTTGCATAGTAAGGAGTATTGGCGCGCTAGATGTACTAGGGGCCTCCTGTGTGGGCAAGACTGGTGTAGACGAAGGAGGGGATGATGCAGTACCATGCTTACTCCCCTCACTTGAGGAATCATCTTGGGCATCATTTTCTCTAAATTTTGTGTCACATAAATCACATCTATTTAAATGAGAAGGAACCTTGGCTTCCCCACATTCAGAACACAGTCTATCTGGTAGTTCAGACATGTTAAACAGGCAAAAACTTGATAACAAAGTACAAAAAACGTTTTAAAATAAACCGTTACTGTCACTTTAAATTTTAAACTGAACACACTTTATTACTGCAATTGCGAAAAAGTATGAAGGAATTGTTCAAAATTCACCAAAATTTCACCACAGTGTCTTAAAGCCTTAAAAGTATTGCACACCAAATTTGGAAGCTTTAACCCTTAAAATAACGGAACCGGAGCCGTTTTTATATTTAACCCCTTTACAGTCCCTGGTATCTGCTTTGCTGAGACCCAACCAAGCCCAAAGGGGAATACGATACCAAATGACGCCTTCAGAAAGTCTTTTCTATGTATCAGAGCTCCTCACACATGCATCTGCATGTCATGCTTCTCAAAAACAAGTGCGCAATAGAGGCGCGAAAATGAGACTCTGCCTATGATTAGGGAAAGCCCCTAGAGAATAAGGTGTCCAATACAGTGCCTGCCGGTTATTTTACATAATTCCCAAGATTAAAATAATTCCTCAAGGCTATGGAGTATAAAATATGTTTATATATAAATCGATTTAGCCCAGAAAATGTCTACAGTCTTAAAAAGCCCTTGTGAAGCCCTTTTTTTCTTTCTGTAATAAAAATGGCTTACCGGATCCCATAGGGAAAATGACAGCTTCCAGCATTACATCGTCTTGTTAGAATGTGTCATACCTCAAGCAGCAAAAGTCTGCTCACTGTTCCCCCAACTGAAGTTAATTCCTCTCAACAGTCCTGTGTGGAAACAGCCATCGATTTTAGTAACGGTTGCTAAAATCATTTTCCTCTTACAAACAGAAATCTTCATCTCTTTTCTGTTTCAGAGTAAATAGTACATACCAGCACTATTTTAAAATAACAAACTCTTGATTGAATAATAAAAACTACAGTTAAACACTAAAAAACTCTAAGCCATCTCCGTGGAGATGTTGCCTGTACAACGGCAAAGAGAATGACTGGGGAAGGCGGAGCCTAGGAGGGATCATGTGACCAGCTTTGCTGGGCTCTTTGCCATTTCCTGTTGGGGAAGAGAATATCCCACAAGTAAGGATGACGCCGTGGACCGGACACACCTATGTTGGAGAAACTAAGTATAATCACCATAGTCCTCTCACACATCCTATCTAGTCGTTGGGTGCAAGAGAATGACTGGGAGTGACGTAGAGGGGAGGAGCTATATGCAGCTCTGCTGGGTGAATCCTCTTGCACTTCCTGTTGGGGAGGAGTAATATCCCAGAAGTAATGATGACCCGTGGACTGATCACACTTAACAGAAGAAACATGAGAATCAGTTTAAAAAAAAAAAAAAAAAACTTTAGAAGAGGTTAATTTGAGCGGATGTGGGGTGTTCGGGGAAAAAAAAAAAAAAAAAAGGAACTGAAAAGTGCCTTTACATTGAAGTCTATGGGAACTGTGTTTTATACTGTAAATATATATGTATATGCTTATATACATATATATTTATGTGTTAATATGTGTGTATATATACATATAAACACAAATATATATATTTTAAATATGCTGCCCAACGCTTTGCGACATACCCCCCTTCGCTGCACTAGGTTCTGTGCCGTGTATCTGCATCAGAACGAGGCTCCCATTGGCCTATGGAAGCACGCTCTTGTGAGCGCAAAACTTCCATGCAATTCCATGAATTACTTGTAATACCATCGCACATTTGTGTGTGCCAGTTTTCACTGAGTGGAGAGCAAATATTGTGCTTGCGAAAGTGCAATTTTGAGCTCCACTCGTGATCTAGCCACTAGTTTTAGTTCGTTTTTGTTTTATTTTTGCTAGTCACTTTAGTTTTTGACTATAAAATGTAAAACTCAAGTTGGAATTACACCATTATATGCCTTGGTAATATCATCTTCAACTCTGTATTCTTTGTTATGTACCTGCGTTAATATTATATGATGTACGTACTGTATTAGTTTCTCTTTGTACTTCCACTTGGGGATTGATAAAGAGATAAAAAAGTCAAATTTAGTCCTCAAAACTGACTTATAAAATAAAATAAGGATCACATGAAAGAGCAGACAACTCAGATAATCTTCTAGCTAGCCAAAATAAGCTTAATATCCACCATATGCATAGGCTCAAAAGGAGGAGCCCACAAAACCTTTAATACCAAATTTAGTTTGCAAGGAGAAGAGACTGGCTTAATTCTAGCCAAAGCTTGAACAAAACCATGAATGTCAGGAAAATTAGCAATCTTTTTGTGGAACAACACTGAAAGAGTAGAAATATTATCTAAGCCAGCCTGCAAAATTGTAATATCCTAGGAATTCTAAAAGAATGCCAGGAAAATCTATGGTCCATACACCAAGAAATAAAAGCCTTCCAGGCCTTATGATAAATCTTCCTAGTCACAGGCTTACAAGCCTTTATCAAAGTCTCAGTAACAGAATCAGTAAACCCTCTCTGCCTGAGAACTAACTGTTCAATCCCCATGCCATTAAGCTTAGAGATTTGAGACCCTGATAGAGAAAAAGACTAAGAGGAAATGACCATGAAGGGCAACTGGACATCTGAATTAGATCTACATACCAAAACCTGCGAAACCGGAACAATCAGCATTACTGATAATTTCTCTAGCCTGATCTTGATAATCACTCTGCAAAGAAGAACCAGAGGAGGAAAAACCTAGGCTAGCCAAAATGACCATGGAGCTTTCATAGCATTCACAAATTCCATCTAAGAGTCCCTAGATCTTGCATAATATCTGGGAAGTTTGTTGTTCAGCCAAGAGGCCAACAGATCAATCCCTGTGAGACTCCAAAGATCCACTATCTGTTTCATACTGATGAAGGATCCACTCCCCTGGATGTATTTACTGACGACTGAGAAAATCTGCTTCCCAGTTCAGTCCAGGAATATGAACTGCAAAAATCAGGCAACAATTGGTTTTTGCCCAGGAAAGAATTTGAGACACTTCCTTCATAGCTAGGGAACTGTGAGATCCCCCTTGATGATTGATGTAAGCCACTGCTCTGACATTGTCAGTCTGAAAACGAAGATAAAACTCATTTTTCAACAGTGGCCAAGTCTGAAGGGCAATGAAAATTGTATGTAGTTCTAACACATTTATTGGCAACCTCACCCTAAGAAACTAAACCCCTTCTGCCCTCTGAGAACTCCAGATGGCCCTCAACCTGAAAGACTTGCATCTGCAGTGATCACAGTACAAATAAGACAAGCAAAAGAAGCCCCTTGCATAATAAGCTGATAATTAAGCCACCAAGACAGGGACTGACTTGTTCTGTGAGCTAGAGAAATATTTTGAGACAGTTGAGTATGATCCCTGCAGCACTGCTGAAGCATACAGAGCTAAAGAGGCCTCATGTGAAAACGAGCAAAACGTAATAGCATCCAATGCAGCTATCATGAGACCTTATAACTCCATGCAAATAGTGACTGAGGGAAAAGGAAGACTGAAAGTTTTGACAAGCCGACACCAGCTTTAACCATTTGAAAGTACTTATCTAGTAAGGCAAATCTTAGAAACTGATAATGTTCCCTGTGAAAAGCAGAATAGTCTGAATAGTTTCCATTTTAAAAGTAGGAACTCTGAGAATTTTGTTCAGAGCATTTAGATCTAAAACTGGTCTTAAAATTTGTTCTTTCTTTGGAAAAATTAGGAAATTTCAATAAAATCCCATCTCCTGTTCCAACAGAGAAACAGGAGCAATCACTCCCATAGATTCTAGATCTGAAACTGACTGAAAAAAGGCCTGAGCCATTACAGGATTAGTTGGAATATTGGACAGAATAAACCTTCCTCTGGGAGGCCTTGTTCTGAAACCTATTCAATAACCCTGAGAAACTATACTTAGAGCCAAGAGTTCCTGAAAAGACTTAAACCAAGCCTACTAAAAAAGGTGCCAACTGGCCCCACCAGAGCCTCTGGATTGGGGACCATACCTTCATGCAGACTTGGATGAGGGAGTTGATATTTATGGACTGCTTAACTTGTTCCAGTTTGAACTAGGCTTTCAGGCAGAGCCCAAAGAACTTGGTTTCTAGGAATCTGATTTCTGCTCCCTGTTCTGACGAAAGGGGCAAAAATGATTAGATGTAGGGCTGCACAATTAATCGCGGATGCGGTTTTAAACCGTAAGAGTACGCAATTTTTGGAAAAAAAAAATTCAGATTGTCATGAAAACGGAGGCAGAGAGGGAGGATGAGAGGCGGACCAGTGTGCGGCCGGGGGCAGACCTGAGAATGCCCACGAAACGGACATTTTTGAAGAGACTGCAGAGTGTGTGGGAGTCATCTGGGAGTGGTGTGGCGGTGGTCAAGCGGTGGTCAAGCGGTGGTGTGGTGGTGGGACACCAGTGAGTATTGTACAAAAACTTTAAAGTGCCTTACTTTTTTTTTTACTTCTGCGACACATAAACATTGAGTTTGATTACATTATACAATATATTTTATTTATATATGTTCATTAAGGGTTGCTTGTAG
This sequence comes from Bombina bombina, assembly GCF_027579735.1. Classification (NCBI taxonomy): domain Eukaryota; kingdom Metazoa; phylum Chordata; class Amphibia; order Anura; family Bombinatoridae; genus Bombina; species Bombina bombina. Next base: position 198,090,148 of record NC_069499.1, on the reverse strand, counting down.
GATGTTTTGTGAAGTGAATTGTAAATATATTCAACACATGATGTTGCAAAAATATATATAAATAATATCTACTACTCTATCTCCCTAATCTATCATCTATCTAGTAGATAGATTATAGAGGATGAATGATATAGAGTTACTTACTAGATAGATGATAAATCTAAATATTATATTTATGTTTATTTAATATATAATTTAGTTGAGTCAAGTGTGGATTCCCAGAAGATAGATCATCAATCATCGGTACACAGTGGTGCAGTGTACAACAATTTTTTTTATACATTTTTCCTCTAATTATAAGTGTTAATTTTAAATTTACATTACCATTACCCTTATTATACCAGTTTGCAGCCAGTAGTGTACCATAACAGTAGACAAATAATTTTTTATAAGTAATCAAAAATGATCTATATTCTGTAATTGATGTTCCCAAAAAAGTAATTTTTGTTTAATAGAATGTTTATTTTGTTGTTCTTTATGGATGGATGCTGCTGCAGTGCAAGTTAAGTCATTTTTTTTAAAGAAAATAAAAATTGGAATAATTTATTATTGTAAGCTGCAATGCAAGTCAGTTTGTTTTATTTATCATTGCTGCTAGGCTAGTGCTGCAATTCTAAAAAATCATGCATTTTGGTGAGCCAAAAAATCCAAAATAGCATGATGCTTAAATGTGCAATCTGCATTCATTGTGTCAGGTGTGCAATGCCCTATTAACCTGTCCATGTGCATTGTGCAGCCACAAAACAGCAGCCCTGAAGTATGCCTAACCAATTGTGTTCAAGAAATAAGAATATAGCTAAGCTACTAATATAAGTCAATTCAATTGTGAATGTTGTTAAAAATTGCATGCTCTATTGCTCTTGATTGATTCAGAAGTTGAACACAAAATACATTAATTAATTAAATGAATAAAAAAGTGTTTTTTACGTGTCCCTGCCAGTCCATTACTGTTTCTGTGTGTTTGTTGTCTTTCCAAAAAGTAGAACTTGTCTCCCCTAACCACCCTTATTCTATGTTGTCTATTATTTCCTCCCTCCCACCACCTTATTGTAAAAATCTTTTATGTTCATTGTTCAACCAACAGCAAAGACTGCCTGTGTGTTGTCTCCTATTAGTATCAAGTTCACCAAAGTCAGCCAACAGCTGTGGTTCCAGATTGCAGCCTGTTTCTTCTTCTACAACAGCAAGGTCATCCTCATCCTGCAGCCTGTTTCTTTTTCTACAACAGCAAGGTCATCCACATCCTGCAGCCTGTTTCTCCTTCTACAACAGCAAGGTCATCCACATTCTGCAGCCTGTTTCTTCTTCTACAACACCAAAGTCACCCTGCAAGTGCACTGCAACTCTGAAAGGCTGGTCTTCTACAACAGCAAGGTCATCCTCATCCTGCAGCCTGTTTCTTTTTCTACAACAGCAAGGTCATACACATCCTGCAGCCTGTTTTTCCTTCTACAACAGCATGGTCATCCACATTCTGCAGCCTGCTTCTTCTTCTACAAAATCAGTCATCCTGCAAGTGCACTGCAACTCTGCAAGGCTGGTCTTCTACAACAGCAAGGTCAGTCATCCAAAGCCAGCGTTTTCTACAACAGCAAGGTCAGTCTTCCAGAGCCAGTGCATTCTACAACTGCAAGGTCAGTCTCCTCCAGTGAAAGCCAGTGTTGCCTCAGTCTCAAACATGATGATAAGCAAGTCCATTGTTGTCTTCTTTATATTCAATTAATTTCAAGTGTAAGCCTGTGGTCTCTTGTCTCTTCACAATCAAGGTGACTGCATCATCAAGCCCATTGTTGTCTAATTTATATTCATGTGCAAGCCTGTGGTCTCTTGTCTATCAATCCAGCAAAAAACAAGGAAAACCCAACAAACAAGAAATAGCCTACTTCAGCTAGGTGCACGTCGGTCCGGCTAGCGACCACTAGCCCCAATGTAGAATACAGTGAAACAGTTCCACAGCACCTTTCAACATAAAATGTCCTTTATTAGCAACTCATGGACAGAATATTATGCAACGTTTCGGGAACGCATAATGCATGATTAAGGGACTGCGTTCCTGAAACGTTGCATAATATTCTGTCCATGAGTTATAACACTAAATAAAAATATTAACCCCTAAACCTAACCTTAACTTTAATATAATTTAAATAAATCTAAATACAAATTACTATTATTACCGGAGGCGGAGCGTAGCCATTCATGGAAATGGCTGCACCTTAGTGAAGCTCTGTGGCATTTTCCTCGTCATTGGCCCTTAAATGCCTTGAATTTGGGTGACCACCTATTGACTAGCGATCTAAACCCCTGGAGCAGAGAAAAAAGAACTTTGCGGTGCTACGCGGCTAATAAGTGCGACCTAATAGCATTTTTTTTCCAGCTTCGGGTGTACACCCGATCGCCATCTTGACTGAGGCCTGTTCCTTATAAACTCCGGGCGGGCAATAATAAAAAGATGACTTACTTCAGCACCGTGCCTGATACAGCTCTGAAAGTCGGAAAGTGAGGCAGAGGGTATTGTAAGCAGTGACGATAAGGTGAGCTCGGGATACATACACAAGAAAGTTGCAAGTTGACATGCTGGCTCTAACGTTGATTATAACGCTCCAGAAAGCTGCAGATGCCACAATGCCCATAACCGGATCCTGATCTTGCCTAATTAAATCCTTGCTTACCCAATGCCAACAGATATCATTATACCCACAGGACAGTACTGTATCCCCCTTGACAGCATACAAGGTTCATAAGCAGCACCATCACTCCGTAAACTTGATATTAAAATTTCTTACAGGGATTTTACTATAGGAGCAGGGGAAAGCACTTAAATACTCGAGAGCTGATCACTTCACCCTACACAAGCCCTTTAGAGCTAGAAGGAGGGAATAAAAATAAAACTATAAAAGGCAAAAGAAATATAGTGCTTTCATGCTGGCATACCTTCCATGGGGAGGAAAATAATAATAAAAATAAAAGGTGCAAGATCCAGATCTCAATTTCTAGTACTCACACTGGGGAGTCACTCACACAGCTTATGCAAGGTATATGGGATACAGGCTCTTTCTAACACCTACTTGAGCTACTCAACAAGATTTATCTGCCTTTTTTAGGCATATGGCAGCTAGGAAATCTAATAGATCGGGCAGGAAACTGACATCCACTGGGACCCCCTCGGTCAGTTCATTTTTTTCACAACACGATCAGGACTCAACTCAGACCCTAAAAGACAAACTGCCCCTGATCATGGCGAACCCAGCCCCTGCACAGCTGCCCCAGACCTCACTGGACCAGCTGTCACAAATCCAGTCTACTATTGCAGCACTCCTGTCCAAGTCTGACATTGCAGACCTTAAAGCTTTTATTAAGTCGGAAACATCTACCATCAGAAAAGAAATCAATGAACTAGGCTCCAGGATCGAATGCTTAGAAGAGGGACAGGAGCACCTGGAGACCATGGTAAGCAACAATAACCAGCATCTAAATTGTCAAGATTCTGTGATCCAAGACCTACAATCAAAAGTGGAGGACCTCGACAACAGAAATAGACGTAGTAACCTAAGGGTTAGAGGTGTCCCCGAAGATATCTCTCAAGAAAATATAGTCGCATACCTACTGCAACTCTTTAAACAACTTGTTCCCTCACTGGAATTATCCGAGATGTCTCTGGAAAGGGCTCATAGAGCCTTACGCCCAAAACCTCAGCCTTCAAAGCCCCCCAGAGACATAATCTTGAAGTTTGTTCTTTTTACACACAAAGAGACTTTATGGAAACAAGCACGACTCCAGGGTACCATATCCTTCCAAGATCACAGTTTACAAGTCTTTCAGGATCTATGTCCGACTACAATCGAAAAACGTCGCTCCCTCAAGTTCATTACTGCAGTCTTGCAGGAGCATAAAATCAGATACAGGTGGGGATTCCCATTTAGTCTCCTGGTCCAGAAGGATGGCAAAACCCTAATATATAAAAACCCGGAAGATTTGGATAGCTTCTCTAGAAGTCTTGGCCTAACATTTCAACAATCTCAGCCTCAGAGACAGACAGTACAAGGCTTTGACTCAAGAGACAATGCAAATCGTCAAAACTTTCAATGGAATCTAGTTTCAAGGAAAAAAAGAGCTGAAGATCCTCCACTTACATGAAGTGTTATCAATCTTACCCAGTAATGGAAAATAAATTAAAATTAAATTAAATAAATTACATTAAATAAATACAATTAACTACATTACAAAAAATATAAACACTAAATTACACAAAATAAAAAAGAAATGATCAAATATTTAAACTAATTACACATAATCTAATAGCCCTATCAAAATAAAAAAGCCCCCCTAAAATAAAAAAACCCTAGCCTACACTAAACTGCCAATGGCCCTTAAAAGGGCCTTTTGCGAGTCATTGCCCCAAAGAAATCAGCCCTTTTACCTGCAAAAAACAAATACAAACAACCCCCAACAATAAAACCCACCACCCACACAACCAACCCCCCCCCCAAAAAATTCCTACCTAAAAAATCTAAGCTCCCCATTGCCCTGAAAAGGGCATTTGGATGGGCATTGCCCTTAAAAGGGCATTTAGCTCTTTTCTGTGCCCAAAGTCTCTAATCTAAAAATAAAAGCCACCCAATAAATCCTTAAAAAAAACCTAACACTAAACCCCAAAGATTCACTTACAGTTTTTGAAGACCGGACATCCATCCTCATCCAGCTGGGAGGAAGTCTTCATCCAAGTGGGTAGAAGTCCTCATCCAAGGGGCAAGAAGTCGTCCTCAAGGCGGGCAGAAGTCTTCATCCAGACGGCATCTTCTATCTTCATCTTTCTGACACGGAGGGGCTCCATCTTCAAGACATGCGGCGCTGAGCATCCTCTTCTTTCGCTGGCTCTTCAAGAATGAAGTTTCCTTTAAATGACGTCATCCAAGATGGCGTCCCTTGAATTCCGATTGGCTGATAGAATTCTATCAGCCAATCGGAATTAAAGGGTAAAAAATCCTATTGGCTGATGCAATCTGCCAATAGGATTGAGCTCACATTCTATTGGCTGTTCCAATCAGCCAATAGAATGCAAGCTCAATCCAATTGGCTGATTGGATAAGCCAATAGGATTGAAGCTCAATCCTATTGGCTGATTGCATCAGCCAGTAGGATTTTTTACCCTTTAATTCCGATTGGCTGATTGAATTCTATCAGCCAATCGGAATTCAAGGGACACCATCTTGGATGATGTCATTTAAAGGAAACTTCATTCTTCAAGAGCCAGGTGGATGAAGATTGAAGTTGTCGTCTGGATGAAGACTTCTGCCCGTTTTGAGGACGACTTCTTGCCGCTTGGATGAAGACTTCTCCCGGCTTCGTTGAGGACTTCTGCCCGCTTGGATGATGACTTCTCACGGCTGGATGAGGAGTGATGTCCGGTCTTTATTGGGTGGGTTTTATTTTTAGATTAGGGACTTTGGGCACAGAAAAAGAGCTAAATGCCCTTTTAAGGGCAATGCCCATCCAAATGCCCTTTTAAGGGCAATGGGGAGCTTAAGTTTTTTAGGTAGGTGTTTTTGGGGGGGTTGGTTGTGTGGGTGGTGGGTTTTACTGTTGGGGGTTGTTGGTATTTTTTTTTTTATAGGTAAAAGAGCTGAATTCTTTTGGGGCAATGCCCGGCAAAAGGCCCTTTTAAGGGCCATTGGCAGTTTAGTGTAGGCTAGGTTTTTTTTTATTTTGATAGGGCTATTAGATTAGGTGTAATTGGTTTAAATATTTGATCATTTCTTTTTTATTTTATGTAATTTAGTGTTTATTTTTTGTAATTTAGTTAATTGTATTTAATTAATGTAATTTATTTAATTTTAGTGTAATGTTAAGTTTAATTGTAACTTAGATTAGGTTTCATTTTACAGGTAAATTTGTATTTATTTTAACTAGATAGTTAGTAAATAATTAATAACTATTTACTAACTAGTCTACCTAGTTAAAATAAATACAAACTTAGCTGTGAAAAAATAAATAAAACCTAAGTTAGCTACAATGTAACTATTAGTTATATTGTAGCTAGCTTGGGGTTTATTTTATAGGTAAGTATTTAGTTTTAAATAGGAATTATTTAGGTAATAATAGTAATTTTTATTTAGATTTACTTTAATTATATTAAAGTTAGGGGTGTTAGGGTTAGGGGTTAATATATTTATTTAGTGTTAGTGATGTGGGAGGCCAGAGGTTTAGGGGTTAATAACTTTAGCATGGTGGAGGTGACATTGGGGATGGCAGATTAGGGGTTAATAAATTTATATAGGTGGCAACAACATTGGGGGAAGCAGATTATGGGTTAATAAGTGTAATGTAGGTGTCGGTGATGTTGGGGGCAGCAGATTAAGGGTGTTTAGACTCGGGGTTTATGTTAGGGTGTTAGGTTTAAACATAAATTTTCAATCGGAATCAATGGGGCTGTGTTACAGAGCTTTACGCTCCTTTATTGCAGGTGTTAGGCTTTTTTTTATACCGGCTCTCCCCATTGATGTCTATGGGGAAATCGTGGACAAGCATGTAAAACCAGCTCAAAGCAGCGCTGGTATTTGTGTGCAGTATGGAGCTCAACACTGCCATATTGACCGCTAACGCAGGTTTTTGGAGAACCTGTAATAGCAGCGCTATTAAAGGTGAGCGGTGGAAATAACTTGCAAGTTATTACCGAGCCACTCATAACGCAAAACTCGTAATCAGGCCGAATTTTAGGAACAGTTTCCCAGTTCAATATTACAAGCCGATAAAGAATACATTTTCTTAAACCTTACAAAAGGATTAAAGCAGGGGTGGGCAGACTTTTGTAAGGAAAGGGCTACCTCTAATTTTATTCCAAGTGATGTGGTCACCTAACTTGAAAAAAAAAACACTAGTCTTGATAATAATAATTACATTACAAATGATGCATTTATTGAAAAAACACAAAGAATACTATTTTTGCCACAAATGAGACATGCTGGTTGAAAATTGTATTTTTGATACAAATAGGACCTACTGGCTGAAAATATGTTTTTTTTTTGCCACAAATAGGACCTCTGCTGGATGAAAATTGTATTTTTGCCACAAATAGGACCTGCAGGATGAACATTTTATTTTTGCCACAAATAGGACCTGCAGGATGAAAATTTTATTTTTGCCACAAATAGGACCTGCTGGCTGAAAATTGTATTTTTGCCACAAATAGGACCTGCTGGCTGAAAATTGTATTTTTGACACAAATAGGCCTGCTGGCTGAAAATTGTATTTTTGACACAAATAATACAGCTTTAAAAATCAGCCGCGCTCTTTAAAAAATACAGCAGTGCTCATGTCTTTACTTACTGCAATAGCTCTCTCTTTAAGTCACGCTGGGACCGTCAAGCAACCTTATCTGTGTACTGCACCTGCGTATGATAAGTAGTCTCATAATCAAGACGGCTCTAGACTCATTCTACAAAGTAATTTTATTGGCTGGACACCATGTCAGGTTGATTAGGGGGCAGGTACTGTAACCAAAGCTGGGGCAGCGAGTTAAGCTACAGCCGCGTTGTGCATGCTGAAGTACAGTGCCCATACAGTATCATAGACTCAGTCATAGCTGATTTCAAATGTCTGCATAAGAGAAAGATTTCTCACACATCTATGGTGGTGAGGCTCTTCATTTAGAATATAGATTGTATCTAGAATTCTAGATTCTGAGTGAAGAGCCTTGCCACCGTAGATGTGTGAGAAATCTTTCTCTTATTATGCTGACTTTTGAAAACTTAGACGGTCACCTCGGGAGATTTAACCAATTTTTTTTATAAATAAAGTCTAAACAATTTACAGACTTATTTTAAGGATCTTTAACCTCTACAAGTAAGCAAAATCTGCTTTATAAGCGAATGAATATGTTCAATTTTAAATAAAAAAGGATGACTGATTCATGATCAGAGAAAATCCCATGATCAGAAAAAAAACTCTCCCACTGGGGACTAAGCAGATTCAGGGCCAGAAACATTAACCCCAGCAGAACAAGTAGAAGGTAATTATGGACTGACCTTTTACGCTTACTTGAAGGAAGGAGGCACACCTGCCAACTTTTCAGATACTGTAGAGCGAGTTAAGTCCTTAACTGAATAAGCAAAATCTAAAGAACTCCCTTTTAAAGGGACATGAAACACATTTTTTTCTTTCATAATTTAGAAAGAGCATGCAATTTTAAAAAACTTTCCAATTTACTTCTATTATCTATTTCGCTTCATTCTCTTGATAGCCTTTGTTTGAAAGCATATCTAGATACGCTCAGTAGCTACTGATCGGTGGCTGCACATAGATGCCGTGTGATTGGCTCACGCATTGTTACTTCTTCAACAAAGTATATCTAAAGAATTAGATAATATAAATAAATGGGAATGTTGTTTAACCCTTTGAGTGCTAAGCACTTTACCACCTGGGTGCTAAGCTGTTTTAAGGTTTTTTTTTTTAACTTTTTCAGATCCCCACTGTTGGAAAGGTTAGGCAATTACCTTTCCAACGGTAGGTCTTGGGGGTCTGTAACTGCTTAGATGCCTGAGATACAGGCTTCTAAGCAGCATTCCCCCTGCTCCTATACTTAAGACTGTGAATTTGAAATAAAGTTGCGTGGTGACGTCATCACGTCATTGCGCGTGACATCACAGCGCATAACGTGTAGCCCCAGCGATGCCTGTCACTATGCATGCCCGATCGCCTGGGTAGGAGCCCCCAGATCTCCCTCAAGGTGGGAGAGTGCTGGTGACGGCTTTGAGCCGTCGCAAGCACCAGAGTGGGAATCTCTGCGACGGCTCAGAGCCGTCGTTAGCACTAAAGGGGTTAAAATTGTATTCTTTATCCAAATCATAAAAGAAAAATGTTGGGTTTCATGTCCCTTTAAGGAACAAACAGAAACAGAATTGACAGTAACACCTTTAGAAGCAAGAACAGCATTAGATTGGTCTAAATGCATTTAAACATGTGTTACATAAATTTGTTGGAGATGATACCTCAGCCTGTTTACAATAATCACAATTAAAACTGCTTGGAAAGTGTCAGAGGGCTCAGCTTCTAAAGTAGGTTTAGGAACAGAATCAGAAGGCTCAATAATAGCAGAAAACTACAAAAGTAGTAATGTGCACATAAAATAAAATGTATAGTTATATCCCCCCCCCCCCCCAAAAAAAAGAGCTCTTGAAGAAAGGAAAATTACTTACAGCCTCCAAAAGCAGGGCTTAAAAAAGAACTTACAAGGCCAAAGCACGCTAATTCAACATGCAGGATAAGGCACTAGGAGACAGAGACACCACGCCTGACCTTCAAATAGCACACCTAAGTAATGTGGGAGCGCGTGTTATCTAACGTCAGATAAGGAGAAATAAAACGAGTGCTATACCGAGGCGAGCTAAAAAATATACCAAGAACATTTCTTTAAAGGGTAATAACAAATATAAAAATAAAAAAACTGTCCCAAGGCCCTTATAAACCAGCTAAAAGCCAAAGCAGTGCTGAAACGTATCAGCAGAGGATATGGAATAGGAGTATATCAATGACCTAACAGGAGAAGGTAAAGGACAGGTCCCCGCAACACCTGTGAAAAGCTTGTGACTAATTCCCATAAAGGTGAAAAACATAATTTATGTAAGAACTTACCTGATAAATTAATTTCTTTCATATTAGCAAGAGTCCATGAGCTAGTGACGTATGGGATATACATTCCTACCAGGAGGGGCAAAGTTTCCCAAACCTCAAAATGCCTATAAATACACCCCTCACCACACCCACAATTCAGTTTAACGAATAGCCAAGAAGTGGGGTGATAAGAAAGGAGCGAAAGCATCAAAAATAAGGAATTGGAATAATTGTGCTTTATACAAAAAAATCATAACCACCACAAAAAGGGTGGGCCTCATGGACTCTTGCTAATATGAAAGAAATTAATTTATCAGGTAAGTTCTTACATAAATTATGTTTTCTTTCATGTAATTAGCAAGAGTCCATGAGCTAGTGACGTATGGGATAACAGATACCCAAGATGTGGAACTTCCACGCAAGAGTCACTAGAGAGGGAGGGATAAATAAAGACAGCCAATTCCGCTGAAAAAATAATCCACAACCCAAATCAAAAAGTTTTAATCTTATAAAGAAAAAAACTGAAATCATAAGCAGAAGAATCAAACTGAAACAGCTGCCTGAAGTACTTTTCTACCAAAAACTGCTTCAGAAGAAGAAAATACATCAAAATGGTAGAATTTAGTAAAAATAAGCAAAGAAGACCAAATTGCTGCTTTGCAAATCTGATCAACAGAAGCTTCATTCCTAAAAGCACAGGAAGTAGAAACTGACCTAGTAGAATGAGCCGTAATCCTCTGAGGCGGGGTTTTACCCGATTCCACATAAGCATGATGAATCAAAGATTTAAACCAGGACGCCAAAGAAAAGGCAGAAGCCTTCTGACCTTTCCTAGAACCAGAAAAGATAACAAATAGACTAGAAATCGTTCTGAAATCTTTAGAAGTTTCAACATAATATAATAATATAACTATATCCAAAGAATGCAAAGACCTCTCTAGAGAATTCTTAGGATTTGGACACAATGAAGGGACAACAATTTCTCTAATGTCGTTAGAATTCACAACCTTAGGAAGAAATTTAAATGAAGTCCGTAACACTGACTTATCCTGATGAAAAATCAGAAAAGGAGATTCACAAGAAAGAGCAGATAACTCAGAAACTCTTCTAGGAGAAGAGATAGCCAAAAGGAACAATACTTTCCAAGAAAGTAATTTAATGTCCAGAGAATGCAAAGGTTCAAACGGAGGAGCCTGTAAAGCCCTCAGCACCAAATTGAGACTCCAAGGAGGAGAGATTGACTTAATGACAGGCTTGATACGAACCAAAGCCTGTACAAAACAATGAATATCAGGATGATTAACAATCTTTCTGTGAAAAATAACAGAAAGAGCAGAGATTTGTCCTTCAAGGAACTTGCAGACAAACCCTTATCCAAACCATCTTGAAGAAATTGTAAAATTCTAGGAATTCTAAAAGAATGCCAAGAGAATTTATGTGAAGAACACCAAGAAATTAAAGTCTTCCAGACTCGGTAATAGATCTTCCTAGACACAAATTTACGAGCCTGTAACATAGTATTAATTACTGAGTCAGAAAAACCTCTATGACTAAGAATTAAGCGTTCAATTTCCATACCTTCAAATTTAATGATTTGAGATCCTGATGGAAAAATGGGCCTTGAGACAGAAGGTCTGGCCTTAACGGAAGTGTCCAAGGTTGGCAATTGGCCATCCAAACGAGATCCGCATACCAAAACCTGTGAGGCCATGCTGGAGCCACCAGCAGTACAAATGACCGCTCCATTTAGGATTTCTAAAATCACGTTTGGAAGAAGAACTAGAGGCGGAAAAATATAAGCAGAATAATAATTCCAAGGTAGCGACCGCCTGAGAATCCCTGGATCTGGACAGATACCTGGGAAGTTTCTTGTTTAGATGAGAGGCCATCAGATCTATTTCTGAAAGTCCCCAGATTTGAACAATCTGAAGAAATACCTCTGGATGAAGAGACCATTCGCCCGGATGTAACATCTGGCGACTGAGATAATCCGCTTCCCAATTGTCTATACCTGGGATATGAACCATAGAAATTAGACAGGAGCTGGATTCCGCCCATACAAGTATCCGAGATACTTCTTCATAGCCTGAGGACTGTGAGTCCCCCCTTGATGATTGACATACGCCACGGTTGTGACATTGTATGTCTGAAAATAAATAAACTATTCTCTCTTCAGAAGAGGCCAGAACTGAAGAGCTCTGAAAATCGCACGGAGTTCCAAAATGTTGAGTGGTAATCTCGCCTCCTGAGATTTCCAAACCCCTTGTGCTGACAGAGATCCTCAGACTCCCAACCTGAAAGACTCGCATCTATAAAGATCATGGTCTAGGTTGAAAGAACCAAAGAGACCCGTAGAACTAAATGATAATGAACTTAACCACCGATTAAACATTAGAATTCAAAGATATAAAAAGTGATATCCTAGAATCCCTGCACCATTATTCAGCATAAAAAAACTGGAAAGGTTTCCTATGAGAATGAGCAAAGATAATCGAATCCAATGCTGCAGCCATGAGACCTAAAACTTCCATGCATAAATAGCAACTGAAGGAAATAATAGAGACTGAAGATTCCGACAAATGGAACCCAATAAATTGTCACTTGTCTGTTAGAGACAAAGACATTGACACAATCTATCTGGAAACCAAAAAAAGGTGACCCTTGTGTGAGAGGAATCAAGGAGCTTTTGATAAAAAGATCCTCTAACCATGACTTGAAGAAACAACAAAGTTAAATCGTATGAGATTCCGCAGAACGAAAAGACTGAGCCAGTACCACGAGACCGTCCAAATAAGGAGCACTGAGAACCTTGAAAAGATTCTTAGAACTGTCGCTAGACCAGAAGGAAAAGCAACAAATGGGTAATACTTGTCAAAAAAGAGAATCTCAGAAAATAATCTGAAATGAAAACAGAAGATATGCATCTATTGTATCTATTGTAAACAAATAATGCATCATTGACCAAAAAAGGCAAAATAGACCATATAAACACCATTCTAAAAGATGGTATACTTATATGACAATTCAAAAAGATTTTCTATCTTTAGAACAATGTTTAGTTTTGAATAAAACCCCAAAACCTATTTCCTAAAAATGGAACTGGATTAAAATACCCCAGAAAACTCCAGGTCTGAACAGCGCTTGAACCCCAATGGGTGACCAGCTGCGCTTCACCAATACCCAAAATATATAGGTCTGAAACACACTTAAGGAAAGTGTTAGCCTTACTGGAATATCTGGAATATAATAGAGGAAAAAAAGACTTCTCACAGAAGGTTTTACTCTGAATCTTATTCTGTACCCAAAATCTAAGAAATTTGGACCGAATAGAACCAAACAAATTTAAAAAAAGTCTTAACCTGCCCCTTACCAGCCAAGCTGGAATACGGCACATACATGCAAATTTAGGGAGCTGACTTTGAACTGAAAAAACTTCCAATTAAAAAACAGAATTTATGCTTACCTGATAAATTACTTTCTCTTACAGTGTATCCAGTCCACGGATTCATCCTTACTTGTGGGATATTCTCAATCCCTACAGGAAGTGGCAAAGAGAGCACACAGCAGAGCTGTCCATATAGCTCCCCTCAGGCTCCGCCCCCCAGGTAATTCGACCGACGGTTAGGAGAAAAAGGAGAAACCATAGGGTGCAGTGGTGACTGTAGTTTTACAAAATTAAATTTGAACCTGACTTAATTGCCAGGGCGGGCCGTGGACTGGATACACCGTAAGAGAAAGTAATTTATCAGGTAAGCATAAATTCTGTTTTCTCTTACATGGTGTATCCAGTCCACAGATTCATCCTTACTTGTGGGATACCAATACCAAAGCTTTAGGACACGGATGAAGGGAGAGAACAAGTCAGGTAATCCTAAACGGAAGGCACCACTGCTTGCAAAACCTTTTTCCCAAAAATAGCCTCCGAAGAAGCAAAAGTATTGAATTTGTAAAATTTGGCAAATGTATGCAGTGAAGACCAAGTCGCTGCCTTACAAATCTGTTCAACAGAAGCCTCATTCTTGAAAGCCCATGTGGAAGCCACAGCTCTAGTGGAATGAGCTGTAATTCGTTCAGGAGGCTGCTGTCCAGCAGTCTCATAAGCCAATCGGATGATGCTTTTCAGCCAGAAGGAAAGAGAGGTAGCAGTCGCTTTCTGACATCTCCTCTTACCAGAATAGACAACAAACAAAGATGATGTTTTTCTGAAATCTTTAGTTGCCTTTAAATGGAATTTTAAAGCATGAACCACATCAAGATTGTGTAACAGTCGTTCCTTCTTAGAAACTGGATTAGGGCACAGAGAAGGAACAATAATTTCCTGGTTAATATTCTTATTAGAAACCACTTTTGGAAGGAAACCAGGTTTGGTACGCAAAACAACCTTATCTGCATGGAACACCAGATAGGGTGAAGTACACTGCAAAGCAGACAATTCAGCAAACTCTTTGAGCAGAAGAAATAGCTACCAAAAACAAAACTTTCCAAGATAATAACTTAATATCTATGGAATGCAAAGGTTCAAATGGAACCCCTTGAAGAACTGAAAGAACTAAATTTAGACTCCATGACGGAGCCACAGGCCTGTAGACAGGCTTGATTCTAAGTAGGGCCTGTGCAAACGCCTGAACGTCTGGTACAGCTGCCAGACGCTTGTGTAACAGGATAGACAGAGCAGATATCTGTCCCTTTAAGGAACTAGCTGACAAACCTTTTCTTTTTTGGAGAAAAGACAATATCCATGGAATCCTAACCTTACTCCACGAGTAACCCTTGGATTCGCACCAACAAGATATTTCCGCCCTATCTTATGGTAAATATTTCTGGTGACAGGCTTTCTGGCCTGGATCAGAGTATCTATAACTGATTCAGAGAACCCGCGCTTAGCTAGAATTAAGCGTTCAACATCCAAGCAGTCAGTTGCAGAGAAACTAGATTTGGATGCTTGAATGGACCTTGAATTAGAGCCGATGACATGTCCACTAGGTCTGCATACCAAGTCCTGCGTGGCCACGCAGGCGCTATCAGAATTACCGAAGCCTTCTCCTGTTTGATTCTGGCTACTAGCCGAGGGAGAAGAGGAAACGGTGAAAAAACATAAGCTAGACTGAATGACCAAGGCGCTACTAAAGCATCTATCAATGCCGCCTTGGGATCCCTGGATCTGGATCCGTAAAGGGGAAGTTTGGTGTTCTGACGGGACGCCATCAGATCCAATTCTGGAATGCCCCATAGCTGGGTCAGCTGAGCAAAAACCTCCGGGTGGAGTTCCCACTCCCCCGGATGGAAAGTCTGACGACTCAGAAAATCCGCCTCCCAGTTGTCTACTCCTGGGATGTGAATTGCAGATAGATGGCAGGAGTGATCCTCCGCCCATTTGATGATCTTGGTTACTTCCTTCATCACTAGGGAACTCTTTGTTCCTCCCTGATGATTGATGTACGCTACAGTCGTGATGTTGTCCGACTGAAATCTGATGAATTTGGCCTCCGTTAGTTGAGGCCATGCCTGGAGCGTATTGCATATCGCTCTCAGTTCCAAAATGTTTATCGGGAGAAGAGATTCTTCCCGAGACCATAGACCCTGAGCTTTCAGGGAGTCCCAGACCGCACCCCAGCCTAACAGCCTGGCATCGGTCGTGACAATGATCCACTCTGGTCTGCGGAAACTCATTCCCTGAGACAGGTGATTCTGAGACAACCACCAGAGAAGAGAGTCTCTGGTTTTCTGATCCATTTGTATTTGAGGGGACAAATCTGCATAATCCCCATTCCACTGTTTGAGCATGCACAGTTGCAGTGGTCTTAGATGAATTCGGGCAAAAGGGACTACGTCCATTGCCGCAACCATTAAACCGATTACCTCCATGCAATGAGCCACAGAAGGCCGAGGAATGGAGAACTCGGCAAGTATTCAAAAGTTTTGACTTCCTGACCTCTGTCAGAAAGATTTTCATTTCTACCGAGTCTATTAGTGTTCCCAGGAAGGGAACCCTTGTGAGCGGGGACAGAGAACTTTTTTCGACGTTCACCTTCCACCCGTGAGACCCTAGAAAGGCCAGAACAATGTCCGTATGAGCCTTGGCTCTGTGGAAAGACGACGCCTGAATTAAGATGTCGTCTAGGTAAGGAGCTACTGCGATGCCCCGCGGTCTTAGAACCGCTAGAAGGGACCCTAGCACCTTTGTGAAAATTCTGGGAGCGGTGGCCAACCCGAAAGGAAGGGCCACAAACTGGTAATGCGTGTCCAGAAAGGCGAACCTTAGGAACTGATGATGATCTTTGTGGATAGGAATATGTAGATACGAATCCTTTAGATCCACGGTAGTCATATATTGACCTTCCTGGATCATCGGCAAGATTGTCCGAATGGTTTCCATTTTGAAAGATGGAACTCTGAGGAATTTGTTTAGAATTTTTAGATCCAGGATTGGCCTGAAAGTTCCTTCCTTTTTGGGAACTACAAACAGGTTTGAGTAAAATCCCAGTCCTTGTTCTGCAATAGGAACTGGGTGAATCACTCCCATCTTTAGAAGATCTTCTACACAGCGTAAGAACGCCTGTTTCTTTGTCTGGTCTGAAGACAAACGAGAAATGTGGAACCTTCCCCTTGGGGGAAGAGTCCTTGAATTCTAGAAGATACCCCTGAGCCACAATTTCTAATGCCCAGGGATCTGGAACATCTCTTGCCCAGCCTGAGCAAAGAGAGAAAGTCTGCCCCCTACTAGATCCGGTCCCAGATCAGGGGGGCTACCCTTATTCCAGCCCTGCAAGGGTTTCCAGGTTGCTTTGGTCTGTGAAGTGTTACCCTCTTGCTTTGCGGCAGCAGAGGTTGAAGCAGGTCCGCTCCTGAAGTTGCGAAAGGAGCGAAAATTAGCCTTGTTTTTGGCCTTAAACGGTCTATCCTGCGGGAGGGCATGGCCCTTCCCCCCCAGTGATATCCGCAATAATTTATTTCAACTCGGGACCAAAAAGGGTCTATCCCTTGAAAGGAATATTTAGTAATTTTGTTTTGGACGACACGTCAACCGACCATGATTTAAGCCAAAGCGCTCTCCGCGCCATAATGGCAAAACCAGAATTTTTCGCCGCTAACTTAGCTAATTGTAAAGCGGCATCTGTGATAAAAGAATTCGCCAGCTTTAGAGCCTGAATTTTATCCATGACTTCGTCATATGAAGTCTCCCTCTGGAGCGACTCCTCCAGCGCCTCAACCCAAAAAGCCGCTGCAGTAGTTACAGGAATAATGCAGGCAATTGGCTGAAGAAGGAAACCTTGCTGAACAAACATTTTCTTCAGCAAACCTTCCAATTTTTTATCCATAGGATCTTTAAAAGCACAACTTGTCTTCTATTGGTATAGTTGTACGCTTAGCAAGTGTTGAGACTGCTCCCTCTACCTTAGGGACCGTCTGCCACGCGTCCCGCCTGGGGTCATTTATGGGGAACATTTTCTTAAAGATAGGAGGGGGAACAAAAGGTACACCTGGTCTCTTCCACTCCCTAGTCACAATATCCGCCACCCTCTTCAGGATCGGAAACGCATCAGTGTATACAGGGACCTCTAAAAACCTGTCCATTTTACACAATTTTTCTGGGACCACCATGGGGTCACATTCATCCAGAGTAGCTAAAACCTCCTTAAGCAGGACGCGGAGGTGTTCCAGTTTAAATTTAAACGCTAAGGAATCTGAATGTGCCCGCTGAGAAACTTTTCCTGTGTCAGAAATATCTACCTCGGACAGACCATCCCTCACTGCCACTTCAGAGTGTTGTGAGGGCACAACAGATAAATCATCCAAAGCTTCTGATTGCTCATCCTCTGTTCTTAAAACTGAGCTATCACGCTTTTTTGGAAAAACTGGCAGTTTGGATAGAAATGCAGCAAGGGAATTATCCATGACTGTTGCTAATTGTTGTAATGTAATAGGGCACAATGCGCTAGAGGTACTAGGCAACGCTTGCGTGGGCGTAACTGGTATCGACACATGGGGAGAGGAAGGAGGACTATCCTCATTACCTTCCATCAAAGAATCATCTTGGGCTACATTTTTAAGTGTCACTGCATGGTCATTAAAATGTTTAGATACCTTAGCACACTTTAAACACAAATGCAATGGCGGTACCGCCATGGCTTTTAAACACATAGAACAAGGTCTATCTGTAGGCTCAGACATGTTAGACAGACTTAGATAGCACTCAAATACAGAAAAATACACTTTTTGAAAAAACGTTACTGTGCCTTTAAATAATAAAAAGCACACACTTTACCAAATATCAAAAAAACATCCGATCTTTATGAAATTTACACCATATGATCCTAATGCTTTGAAATGATTGCACACCAAGTTTCAAGCCAATTAACTACTTATTGCCCAAACCGGAGCAAATTGAAGCTGGCCACCGGTTTAACACACTACCTTCCTTGGGGATTAGTTTTGGAACGAAAATAAGCCTCCCTGTAGTCCTCCTGCAATCTCTGGACTCTACATGTGAAGCTGCATGAAGCTGTCTTGCAAAAGAACTGCGCAACTGAGGCGTGAAAATTAGGCCCCCTCCATCTTCACTCAGGAGTTGTGGGGCCTTCCTAAGCCAAATTAGGGGTCTAAAATTATGCCAGGCGTATAAAACCCCTAAAAAGTGTCCCAAACATAATAAACACTTGTGCAAATGTCAGATTATAATAAAAAAAGAATTGATTTTCCCCATAACAGTGTCTACCAGTGATTTAAGCCATTTTAACTAAGCCATCCTTCTATACTGAGTCTCAGAATATGGCTTACCTTCCCACATGGGGATTTCTGTCAGTCTTCTAGCATTACCAAGTCTTGTTAGAAAAAAAGTGACTGAGCATACCTTATGCAGTTAAGCCTGCAAACTGTTCCCCCCAACTGAAGTTCTCCGGTACTCAACAGTCCTGTGTGGGAACAGCAATGGATTTTAGTTACAACATGCTAAAATCTTTTTCCTCTCAGCAGAAATCTTCATCACTTTCTGCCTCAGAGTAAATAGTACAAACCGGCACTATTTTAAAATAACAAACTCTTGATTGAAAAAATAAAAACTACAAATCTAACACCACATACTCTTTACCCTCCCGTGGAGATGCTACTTGTTAAAGCGGCAAAGAGAATGACTGGGGGGGGCGGAGCCTGAGGGGAGCTATATGGACAGCTCTGCTGTGTGCTCTCTTTGCCACTTCCTGTAGGGATTGAGACTATCCCACAAGTAAGGATGAATCCGTGGACTGGATACACCATGTAAGAGAAACATGTTACTTGGGTAAGAATTTAGGATTTCGTTCCTTAGTAAGAACAACAAAACTAAAATAAGCTTAAAGTTTTAGTCTTAGAACTCAATCTTGAAGCCCAGAATAACAGTTAAGAATTGAATCCAATTATGAACCAAATAATTGATTATCTTGAAAAAAACATAATTTATGCTTACCTGATAAATTTATTTCTCTTGTAGTGTGTTCAGTCCACGGGTCATCCATTACTTATGGGATATATTCTCCTTCCCAACAGGAAGTTGCAAGAGGATCACCCAAGCAGAGCTGCTATATAGCTCCTCCCCTCACATGTCATATCCAGTCATTCAACCGAAACAAGACGAGAAAGGAGAAACTATAGGGTGCAGTGGTGACTGGAGTTATAATTTAAAATTTAGAACCTGCCTTAAAAAGACAGGGCGGGCCGTGGACTGAACACACTACAAGAGAAATAAATTTATCAGGTAAGCATAAATTATGTTTTCTCTTGTTAAGTGTGTTCAGTCCACGGGTCATCCATTACTTATGGGATACCCATACCAAAGCTAAGTACACGGATGATGGGAGGGACAAGGCAGGAACATTAAACAGAAGGAACCACTGCCTGTAGAACCTTTCTCCCAAAACCAGCCTCCGAAGAAGCGAAAGTGTCAAATTTGTAAAATTTGGAAAAAGTATGAAGTGAAGACCAAGTTGCAGCCTTGCAAATCTGTTCAACAGAAGCCTCATTTTTAAAGGCCCAGGTGGAAGCCACAGCTCTAGTGGAATGAGCTGTAATTCTTTCAGGAGGCTGCTGTCCAGCAGTCTCATAGGCTAAACGTATTATGCTACGAAGCCAAAAAGAGAGAGAGGTAGCCGAAGCCTTTTGACCTCTCCTCTGTCCAGAGTAAACGACAAACAGAGAAGAAGTTTGTCTAAAATCTTTAGTTGCCTGTAATTAGAACTTCAGAGCACGGACCACGTCTAGATTATGCAAAAGACGTTCCTTCTTTGAAGAAGGATTAGGACATAATGATTGAACAACAATCTCTTGATTGATATTCCTGTTAGAAACAACCTTAGGCAAAAACCCAGGTTTAGTACGCAGTACTACCTTGTCTGAATGAAAGATCAGATAAGGAGAATCACAATGTAAGGCAGATAACTCAGAGACTTTCCGAGCCGAGGAAATAGCCATCAAAAACAAAACCTTCCAAGATAAAAGCTTAATATCAATGGAATGAAGGGGTTCAAACGGAACACCCTGAAGAACTTTAAGAACCAAGTTTAAGCTCCACAGAGGAGCAACAGCTTTAAACACAGGCTTAATTCTAGCCAAAGCCTGACAAAAGGCCTGGACGTCTGGATTCTCTGCCAGACGTTTGTGTAAAAGAATAGACAGAGCTGAAATCTGTCCCTTTAGCGAACTAGCGGATAAACCCTTTTCTAAACCCTCTTGTAGAAAAGCCAATATCCTAGGAATCCTAACCTTACTGCATGAGTAACTCTTGGATTCGCACCAATATAAATATTTACGCCATATCTTATGGTAAATTTTTCTGGTCACAGGTTTCCGAGCCTGTATTAATGTATCAATAACCAAATCCGAAAACCCACGCTTTGATAGAATCAAGCGTTCAATTTCCAGGCAGTCAGCCTCAGAGAAATTAGGTTTGGATGGTTGAAAGGACCCTGAAGTAGAAGGTCCTGCCTCAGAGGAAGAGACCATGGTGGACAGGACGACATGTTCACTAGCTCTGCATACCAGGTCCTGCGTGGCCACGCAGGCGCTATCAGAATCACCGATGCCCTCTCCTGTTTGATCCTGGCAATCAGTCGAGGTAGCAACGGAAATGGTGGAAACACATAAGCTATGTTGAAAACCCAAGGGGCTGCTAATGCATCTACCAGCACCGCTCCCGGGTCCCTGGACCTGGATCCGTAACAATGAAGCTTCGCGTTCTTGCGAGATGCCATGAGATCCAGATCCGGTTCGCCCCAACGACGAATCAGGTGAGGAAAATCCTTCCGGGTGAAGTTCCCACTCTTCCGGATGAAAATTCTGGCGACCTAGGAAATCCACCTCCCAGTTCTCTACGCCTGGGATGTAAATCACTGACAGGTGGCAAGAGTGAGACTCTGCCCAGCGAATTATCTTCGAGACTTCCAACATCACTAGGGAACTCCTGGTTCCCCCTTGATGATTGATGTAAGCCACAGTCGTGATAATGTCCGACTGAAATCTGATGAACCTCAGTCTTGCTAACTGAGGCCAAGCTAGAAGAGCATTGAATATTGCTCTTAATTCTAGAATGTTTATTGGAAGGAGTTTCTCCTCCTGAGTCCACGAACCCTGAGCCTTCAGGGAATTCCAGACTGCTCCCCAGCCTAGAAGGCTGGCATCCGTTGTTACAATCGTCCAATCTGGTCTGCGAAAGGTCATTCCTTTGGACAGATGAACCGGTGACAACCACCAGAGAAGAGAATCTCTGGTCTCCTGGTCCAGATTTAGCAAAGGGGACAGATCCGAGTAATCCCCGTTCCATTGACTGAGCATGCATAGTTGCAGCGGTCTGAGATGCAGGCGCGCAAATGGCACTATGTCCATTGCCGCGACCATTAAGCCGATTACCTCCATGCACTGAGCTACTGATGGGCTTGGAATGGAATGAAGGACACGGCAAGCATTGAGAATCTTTGATAACCTGGACTCCGTCAGGTAAATCTTCATCTCTACAGAATCTATAAGAGTCCCTAGAAAAGGGACCCTTGTGAGTGGTAACAGAGAACTCTTTTCCACGTTCACTTTCCACCCATGCGACCTCAGAAATGCAAGAACTATCTCTGTATGAGACTTTGCATTCTGAAAACTTGACGCTTGTATCAGAATGTCGTCTAGGTACGGAGCCACCGCTATGCCTCGTGGTCTTAGTACCGCCAGAAGTGAGCCCAGAACCTTCGTAAAAATTCTCGGGGCCGTGGCTAACCCAAAGGGAAGAGCCACAAACTGGTAGTGCCTGTCTAGAAAGGCAAACCTTAGGTACCGATAATGATCTTTGTGAATCGGTATGTGAAGGTAAGCTTCCTTTAAGTCCACTGTGGTCATGTATTGACCCTCTTGGATAATGGGTAGGATGGTTCGAATGGTTTCCATCTTGAACGATGGTACCCTTAGGAATTTGTTTAAGATCTTTAAGTCCAAGATTGGCCTGAAGGTTCCCTCTTTTTTGGGAACCACAAATAGATTTGAGTAAAATCCTTGCCCCTGTTCCGATCGTGGAACTGAGTGGATCACTCCCATGATTAAGAGGTCTTGTACACATTGTATAAATGCCTCTCTCTTTACTAGGTTTGTTGATAACCTCGAAAGATGGAACCTCCCTTGTGGAGGAGAGGTTTTGAAATCCAGAAGGTATCCCTGAGATATAATCTTCAACGTCCAGGGATCCTGCACATCTCTTGCCCAAGCCTGGGCGAAGAGAGAAAGTCTGCCCCCCACTAAATCCGTCTCCGTATAGGGGGCCCTGTCTTCATGCTGTCTTAGGGGCGGAAGTAGGCTTTCTGGCCTGCTTGCCCTTGTTCCATGACTGGTTGCCTTTCCAACCCTGTCTGTAACGAGCAGTAGTTCCTTCCTGTTTTGGAGCGGAGGAAGTTGATGCTGCTCCTGCCTTGAAGTTACGAAAGGCACGAAAATTAGACTGTTTGGCCTTTGGTTTGGTCCTGTCCTGAGGAAGGGCGTGGCCCTTACCTCCCGTAATGTCAGCAATAATTTCCTTCAAGCCGGGCCCGAATAAGGTCTGCCCTTTGAAAGGAATGTTAAGTAGCTTAGACTTGGAAGTTACATCCGCTGACCAGGATTTAAGCCAGAGCGCTCTGCGCGCCTGTATGGCGAATCCGGAATTTTTAGCCGTAAGTTTGGTTAGATGTACTACGGCATCTGAAACAAACGCATTAGCTTGCTTAAGGGTTCTAACTCTGCGCAAAGCCTCATTCAATGGCTCTGTGCGAATCACCTCTTCCAGAGACTTAAACCAGAATGCCGCTGCAGCCGTGACAGGCGCAATGCATGCAAGAGGCTGCAAAATAAAACCCTGTTGAACAAACATTTTCTTAAGATAACCCTCTAACTTTTTATCCATTGGATCTGAGAAAGCACAGCTATCCTCTACCGGGATAGTGGTACGCTTGGCTAAAGTAGAAACTGCTCCCTCCACCTTAGGGACCGTCTGCCATAAGTCTCGTGTGGTGGTGTCTATAGGAAACATTTTTCTGAATATCGGGGGAGGGGAAAAAGGCACACTGGGTCTATCCCACTCCTTACTAATAATTTCTGTAAGTCTTTTTGGTATAGGAAAGACGTCAGTACACACCGGTACCGCATAGTATCTATCCAACCTACATAATTTCTCTGGGATTGCCACCGTGTCGCAATCGTTCAGAGCCACTAATACCTCCCCTAGTAACACACGGAGGTTCTCAAGCTTAAATTTAAAATTTGAAATTTCTGAATCCGGTCTCCCCGGATCAGAACCGTCACCGACAGAATGAAGCTCACCGTCCTCATGTTCTGCAAATTGTGACGCAGTATCAGACATGGCTCTCGTGTCATCAGCGCGCTCTGTCTTTAACCCAGAGCTATCGCGCTTGCCCCTCAATTCGGGCATATTATATAATACTTCTTTCATAACATTAGCCATATCATGTAAAGTGATTTGTAAGGGCCTAGATGTACTAGGCGTCTCAATTCTACGCATCTCCCGAGCGGGAGACGCAGGTACTGACACGTGAGGAGAGTTAGGCGGCATAACTTCCCCCTCGTTGTCTGGTGATAGTTTCTCTATCGGTACAGATTGACTTTTATTCAAAGCAATATCAATACAATTGGTACACATCGTTCTATTGGGCTCCACATTGGCTTTTGAACATGATGAACAAACAGTTTCCTCTGAATCAGACATGTTAAAACAGATTTAGCAATGAAACTAGCAAGCTTGGAAATCACTTTCAATAAGTTTACAAGTAATATAAAAAAACGCTGCAGCGCTTTAAAAATACAGATATAATTAAAACAATTCTTAACAAGAAGTGTAAAATTAGCAGAGGATTGCACCCATTAGCAAAAGGATGATTAACCCCTCAATACCCAAAACGGATATCAATTAAGATTTAACGCTTTTAATCAGTCAAGCACACTGTCACAGATCTGCTGTGACTGATTACCTCCCTCAAAAATAACTTTTGCAGACCCCTGTGCTCTCTTGAGACGTCCTGGATCAAAGAGGAAGAAGCAGGAAGACTGTGCTAGAATTTTAACTGCGCAACAAGGCGCTAAAACAAGGTCCCTCCCACTCCTATCACAACAGTGGGAGCCCTGATATAACGGTTTCCATGCAGAAAATATATGTCAGCCATGTGGAAAAAAATCATGCCCAAAGAGATTTATCACCAAAGTACCTCACAAAAACAAATAACATGCCAGTAAACGTTTTATTAAAAAATAACATTTTCCAATGTCATGCAAAGTTATCACTAAGCCTGCTACCAGTCGTTACCACTACAGATAAGGCTTAAGTATTATTTCAGTTTTAACAGTATTCTCTCAGTCAAATTCTAGTCCCTAGAAAATAACATTGACTGCGCATACATTTATCAGCCTGATACCAGTTGCCACTACTGCATTTAAGGCTGTACTTACATCATACGGTAACAGCAGTATTTTCTTAGTCAATTCCATTCCCAGAAAATAAAGTACTGCACATACCTCATTTGCGGAGGACCCCGCATGCTATTCCCAGTTTCTGAAGTTACCCCACTCCTCAGAATGTCGAGAACAGCCAGTGGATCTTAGTTACGCCTGCTAAGATCATAGAAAAAAAAACGCAGGCAGTTTCTTCTTCCAAATACTGCCTGAGATAGAAAAACAGCACGCTCCGGTGCCATTTAAAATAACAAACTTTTGATTGAAGAATAGTTAAGTAAAAACTCCAGCTCCTCTCGCGACCTCCTTCTTTGTTGAGGGTTGCAAGAGAATGACTGGATATGACATGTGAGGGGAGGAGCTATATAGCAGCTCTGCTTGGGTGATCCTCTTGCAACTTCCTGTTGGGAAGGAGAATATATCCCATAAGTAATGGATGACCCGTGGACTGAACACACTTAACAAGAGAAAAAGAAATCTGGATTTTTAGAAATCACAAAATTCTTCTAGCTAAAACAGCTAAAGACATAGATTAAACCTCATTTGCGAAAATATTAAATAAAATGAAGACAAAAATGAAATTATTAGCATGTTAATCAAGTTAAAGGACCAATCAACACACTGGACTTGCATAATCAACAAATGCAAGATAACAAGACAATGCAAAAGCACTTAGTCTGAACTTCAAATGAGTAGTAGATTTGTCCCTTTAACAATGCTAAATAAATCATAATCCGATACTTGATCTTAAAGTATCCAAACAGAAAAATGAAGCAATTGCAACATCATCCAAATAAATTACAGGTCCAAGAAAAGTACCTGAAATAAATAATTTTCCTTAAATAAGATACAACCATCTGAAGGAAAAAAACAAATACTATTTTGTTATAGAAACAATAGCATATTTAGCAGGAGTAGAGATAACCCCATTAATTTGGGGAATCCTCAAAACTGAAAACTAACTGCCGGCAAAGAATATAATTTAAAAACCTTGAAGAAGGAATAAAAGAAAATTCTCAGCCTATTCCATTCCCTAGTATCAGGAACTGGAAAAAAAACTTCTGAAAACACAGAAGAATAATAAGCAGAAATAAAATGTTAGCTAGTCTTGAAAAAGAATTAGTTACCTCAATATCCAAAAAAATCAACACCTTTTCAACAAAGAACAAATGTACTCTAATAAAAATAAAAAAGTAGGGGGGCGGAGCCTATGCTTGGAGCGGCAGGACGTGTTTCAGAGAAGCTCCTGCTTATATTTATAAACTTTGCTTTCTACTTTCATCCAAGAAGAGATATTTTCCTAGGATTGTTTTGCTGGGAAGCTAAGATTGTCTACCTACTATATCAAAAGTCCAGGAGCGGACTTCGGACACCCTGACCTATGTTCTCCAAGCGAGCTGCGTACACTTTCTGTGAGCTAGGCCTTTATAGACTTGCAGCTGGTGCACAGCGCGGCTAAGGCTGCCGTTTACACTCTCCTTCCAGACCTCTGGGTCACTACGTACACAGATACGATTGTTCCTACAAGCCCAATCTTACTACTTGTGTAATCTTAGAGAGAGCGGTACTGTGACGGTCTTCATTGTACCCCTAACACTGTTTACTACCAATAACCACCCTTAGATATCCACATAGCCGGGAAATGGAGGATCTACTCGACGGATGGGAACGTCAATCTGCACAAGTAATTAGAAATTGCTGTAGTGATTTCCAACAGCAGGTAAAAGATGATCTCCGGAGACTACTAACCTGTAACTTGGACCGTTACACAGGCCGGGTCCCACCTACCCGACATGCAGATGGAGCACAGAGTCCCACGGAGTTGTATGGCGCTACGGAGGCTCAGGGCAAATCAGTTAGTTCAGTGGAGGAGGATTTGGAACTATGCCCTGCAACTGAGGAGATCGGAGGCTCATGCGACGCAAAGCCGCTAGCTAATTGCCGATGCAGTAAATTAGATGGGGAGGCAGCTCCTTATGCAGCGGAGCCTGTTCATACAGGCAGAAAAGGAGAGGCTTTCGATAACAACGGTTTTCCGGTTCCCATATTCAGACCGGGTATTGTGCACACGGACTCTGAGGCACTCCATAGACATGCAACACTAAGCCTAGTCTATGCCATCGTGAGTGATGTGGAGGAATTCCTAACATGGTCTATGGCTGTAAGTCGAGTTGCGATGAAACATGTGAGAGCTGGAATTGGATAGATTCTCACCGTTGTAACCCTGCTGCAATGTAATTATGGGACACTACAAAGGCGCTACATGAGACATACCACACTTTTGTAATTTTATTCAGCAGATTGACGTCCGTGCTGAAAAGTCCCTATTCTGTTGGCTTTACTCTTATTGTTTATGGACATGGCTGTCTTGAGCTGTTCTACCGTGTGCAAGTATTGCTGTATACTTATACCTTTTTTATATGTTCATGTACCGTGAAAACTGCATAGTATGATATTACAGGGACAATGTTTTAATGGACGCTTACATCTTCTATGTTATTTGTTATGTTCACTTTGCTGCTTATGTCCACCTGCATTTAGTCTGGACTTCAGTTGGGGACTCTTCCATAATTCCACTATATTTTAATAACAGAATTTATGTTTACCTGATAAATTACTTTCTCCAACGGTGTGTCCGGTCCACGGCGTCATCCTTACTTGTGGGATATTCTCTTCCCCAACAGGAAATGGCAAAGAGCCCAGCAAAGCTGGTCACATGATCCCTCCTAGGCTCCGCCTTCCCCAGTCATTCGACCGACGTAAAGGAGGAATATTTGCATAGGAGAAACCATATGATACCGTGGTGACTGTAGTTAGAGAAAATAAATCATCAGACCTGATTAAAAAACCAGGGCGGGCCGTGGACCGGACACACCGTTGGAGAAAGTAATTTATCAGGTAAACATAAATTCTGTTTTCTCCAACATAGGTGTGTCCGGTCCACGGCGTCATCCTTACTTGTGGGAACCAATACCAAAGCTTTAGGACACGGATGATGGGAGGGAGCAAATCAGGTTACCTAGATGGAAGGCACCACGGCTTGCAAAACCTTTCTCCCAAAAATAGCCTCAGAAGAAGCAAAAGTATCAAATTTGTAAAATTTAGTAAAAGTGTGCAGTGAAGACCAAGTCGCTGCCTTACATATCTGATCAACAGAAGCCTCGTTCTTGAAGGCCCATGTGGAAGCCACGGCCCTAGTGGAATGAGCTGTGATTCTTTCAGGAGGCTGTCGTCCGGCAGTCTCATAAGCCAATCTGATGATGCTTTTAAGCCAAAAAGAGAGAGAGGTAGAAGTTGCTTTTTGACCTCTCCTTTTACCAGAATAAACAACAAACAAGGAAGATGTTTGTCTGAAATCCTTTGTAGCCTCTAAATAGAATTTTAGAGCACGAACTACATCCAAATTGTGCAACAAACGTTCCTTCTTTGAAACTGGATTCGGACACAAAGAAGGCACGACTATCTCCTGGTTAATATTTTTGTTAGAAACAACTTTTGGAAGAAAACCAGGTTTAGTACGCAAAACCACCTTATCTGCATGGAACACCAGATAAGGAGGAGAACACTGCAGAGCAGATAACTCTGAAACTCTTCTAGCAGAAGAAATTGCAACCAAAAACAAAACTTTCCAAGATAATAACTTGATATCAACGGAATGTAGGGGTTCAAACGGAACCCCCTGAAGGACTGAAAGAACTAAATTAAGACTCCAAGGAGGAGTCAAAGGTTTGTAAACAGGCTTGATTCTAACCAGAGCCTGAACAAAAGCTTGAACATCTGGCACAGCCGCCAGCTTTTTGTGAAGTAAAACAGATAAAGCAGAAATCTGTCCCTTCAAAGAACTTGCAGATAATCCTTTCTCCAAACCTTCTTGAAGAAAGGATAGAATCTTAGGAATTTTTATCTTGTTCCATGGGAATCCTTTAGATTCACACCAACAGATATATTTTTTCCATATTTTATGGTAGATTTTTCTAGTTACAGGCTTTCTGGCCTGAACAAGAGTATCAATGACAGAATCTGAGAACCCTCGCTTTGATAAAATCAAGCGTTCAATCTCCAAGCAGTCAGTTGGAGTGAGGCCAGATTCGGATGTTCGAACGGACCTTGAACAAGAAGGTCCTGTCTCAAAGGTAGCCTCCATGGTGGAGCCGATGACATATTCACCAGATCTGCATACCAAGTCCTGCGTGGCCACGCAGGAGCTATCAAGATCACCGATACCCTCTCCTGTTTGATCCTGGCTACCAGCCTGGGAATGAGAGGAAACGGTGGGAACACATAAGCTAGGTTGAAGCTCCAAGGTGCTACTAGTGCATCCACTAGAGTCGCCTTGGGATCCCTGGATCTGGACCCGTAGCAAGGAACCTTGAAGTTCTGACAAGACGCCATCAGATCCATGTCTGGAATGCCCCACAATTGAATTAATTGGGCAAAGATTTCCGGATGGAGTTCCCACTCCCCCGGATGAAATGTCTGACGACTCAGAAAATCCGCTTCCCAATTATCCACTCCTGGGATGTGGATTGCAGACAAGTGGCAGGAGTGAGTCTCCGCCCATTGAATTATTTTGGTCACTTCTTCCATCGCCAGGGAACTCCTTGTTCCCCCCTGATGGTTGATATATGCAACAGTCGTCATGTTGTCTGATTGAAACCGTATGAATTTGGCCTTTGCTAGCTGAGGCCAAGCCTTGAGAGCATTGAATATCGCTCTCAGTTCCAGAATATTTATCAGGAGAAGAGATTCTTCCCGAGACCAAAGACCCTGAGCTTTCAGGGGTTCCCAGACCGCGCCCCAGCCCACCAGACTGGCGTCGGTCGTGACAATGACCCACTCTGGTCTGCGGAAGCTCATCCCTTGTGACAGGTTGTCCAGGGTCAGCCACCAACGGAGTGAATCTCTGGTCCTCTGATCTACTTGTATCGTCGGAGACAAGTCTGTATAATCCCCATTTCACTGACTGAGCATGCACAGTTGTAATGGTCTTAGATGAATTCGCGCAAAAGGAACTATGTCCATTGCCGCGACCATCAAACCTATTACTTCCATGCACTGCGCTATGGAAGGAAGAAGAACAGAATGAAGTACTTGACAAGAGCTTAGAAGTTTTGATTTTCTGGCCTCTGTCAGAAAAATCCTCATTTCTAAGGAGTCTATTATTGTTCCCAAGAAGGGAACTCTTGTTGACGGAGATAGAGAACTTTTTCTACGTTCACTTTCCACCCGTGAGATCTGAGAAAGGCCAGGACAATGTCCGTATGAGCCTTTGCTTGTGGTAGAGACGACGCTTGAATCAGTATGTCGTCCAAGTAAGGTACTACTGCAATGCCCCTTGGTCTTAGCCCCGCTAGAAGGGACCCTAGTACCTTTGTGAAAATTCTTGGAGCAGTGGCCAATCCGAATGGAAGTGCCACAAACTGGTAATGCTTGTCCAGAAAGGCGATCCTTAGGAACCGATGATGTTCCTTGTGGATAGGGATATGTAGATACGCATCCTTTAAATCCACCGTGGTCATGAATTGACCTTCCTGGATGGTAGGAAGAATTGTCCGAATGGTTTCCATTTTGAACGATGGAACCTTGAGAAAACAGAATTTATGTTTACCTGATAAATTTCTTTCTCCAACGGTGTGTCCGGTCCACGGCGTCATCCTTACTTGTGGGATATTCTCTTCCCCAACAGGAAATGGCAAAGAGCCCAGCAAAGCTGGTCACATGATCCCTCCTAGGCTCCGCCTACCCCAGTCATTCGACCGACGTTAAGGAGGAATAATAGCATAGGAGAAACCATATGGTACCGTGGTGACTGTAGTTAAAGAAAATAAATTATCAGACCTGATTAAAAAACCAGGGCGGGCCGTGGACCGGACACACCGTTGGAGAAAGAAATTTATCAGGTAAACATAAATTCTGTTTTCTCCAACATAGGTGTGTCCGGTCCACGGCGTCATCCTTACTTGTGGGAACCAATACCAAAGCTTTAGGACACGGATGAAGGGAGGGAGCAAATCAGGTCACCTAAATGGAAGGCACCACGGCTTGCAAAACCTTTCTCCCAAAAATAGCCTCAGAAGAAGCAAAAGTATCAAACTTGTAAAATTTGGTAAAAGTGTGCAGTGAAGACCAAGTCGCTGCCCTACATATCTGATCAACAGAAGCCTCGTTCTTGAAGGCCCATGTGGAAGCCACAGCCCTAGTGGAATGAGCTGTGATTCTTTCGGGAGGCTGCCGTCCGGCAGTCTCGTAAGCCAATCTGATGATGCTTTTAATCCAAAAAGAGAGAGAGGTAGAAGTTGCTTTTTGACCTCTCCTTTTACCTGAATAAACAACAAACAAGGAAGATGTTTGTCTAAAATCCTTTGTAGCATCTAAATAGAATTTTAGAGCGCGAACAACATCCAAATTGTGCAACAAGCGTTCCTTCTTTGAAACTGGTTTCGGACACAGAGAAGGTACGATAATCTCCTGGTTAATGTTTTTGTTAGAAACAACTTTTGGAAGAAAACCAGGTTTAGTACGTAAAACCACCTTATCTGCATGGAACACCAGATAAGGAGGAGAACACTGCAGAGCAGATAATTCTGAAACTCTTCTAGCAGAAGAAATTGCAACTAAAAACAAAACTTTCCAAGATAATAACTTAATATCAACGGAATGTAAGGGTTCAAACGGAACCCCCTGAAGAACTGAAAGAACTAAATTGAGACTCCAAGGAGGAGTCAAAGGTTTGTAAACAGGCTTGATTCTAACCAGAGCCTGAACAAAGGCTTGAACATCTGGCACAGCTGCCAGTTTTTTGTGAAGTAACACCGACAAGGCAGAAATCTGTCCCTTCAGGGAACTTGCCGATAATCCTTTTTCCAATCCTTCTTGAAGGAAGGATAGAATCCTAGGAATCTTAACCTTGTCCCAAGGGAATCCTTTAGATTCACACCAACAGATATATTTTTTCCAAATTTTGTGGTAAATCTTTCTAGTTACAGGCTTTCTGGCCTGAACAAGAGTATCGATAACAGAATCTGAGAAACCTCGCTTCGATAAAATCAAGCGTTCAATCTCCAAGCAGTCAGCTGGAGTGAAACCAGATTCGGATGTTCGAACGGACCCTGAACAAGAAGGTCTCGTCTCAAAGGTAGCTTTCAAGGTGGAGCCGATGACATATTCACCAGATCTGCATACCAAGTCCTGCGTGGCCACGCAGGAGCTATCAAGATCACCGACGCCCTCTCCTGATTGATCCTGGCTACCAGCCTGGGGATGAGAGGAAACGGCGGGAACACATAAGCTAGTTTGAAGGTCCAAGGTGCTACTAGTGCATCCACTAGAGCCGCCTTGGGATCCCTGGATCTGGACCCGTAGCAAGGAACTTTGAAGTTCTGACGAGAGGCCATCAGATCCATGTCTGGAATGCCCCATAGTTGAGTGACTTGGGCAAAGATTTCCGGATGGAGTTCCCACTCCCCCGGATGCAATGTCTGACGACTCAGAAAATCCGCTTCCCAATTTTCCACTCCCGGGATGTGGATAGCAGACAGGTGGCAGGAGTGAGACTCCGCCCATAGAATAATCTTGGTCACTTCTTCCATCGCTAGGGAACTCCTTGTTCCCCCCTGATGGTTGATGTACGCAACAGTCGTCATGTTGTCTGATTGAAACCGTATGAACTTGGTCCTCGCTAGCTGAGGCCAAGCCTTGAGAGCATTGAATATCGCTCTCAGTTCCAGAATATTTATCGGTAGAAGAGATTCTTCCCGAGACCAAAGACCCTGAGCTTTCAGGGATCCCCAGACCGCGCCCCAGCCCATCAGACTGGCGTCGGTCGTGACAATGACCCACTCTGGTCTGCGGAATGTCATCCCTCGTGACAGGTTGTCCAGGGACAGCCACCAACGGAGTGAGTCTCTGGTCCTCTGATTTACTTGTATCTTTGGAGACAAGTCTGTATAGTCCCCATTCCACTGACTGAGCATGCACAGTTGTAATGGTCTTAGATGAATGCGCGCAAAAGGAACTATGTCCATTGCCGCTACCATCAACCCGATCACTTCCATGCACTGAGCTACGGAAGGAAGAGGAACGGAATGAAGAATTCGACAAGAGTCCAGAAGTTTTGTCTTTCTGGCCTCTGTTAGAAAAATCCTCATTTCTGAGGAGTCTATAATTGTTCCCAAGAAGGGAACCCTTGTTGACGGGGATAGAGAACTCTTTTCCACGTTCACTTTCCAGCCGTGAGATCTGAGAAAGGCCAGGACAATGTCCGTGTGAGCCTTTGCTCGAGGGAGGGACGACGCTTGAATCAGAATGTCGTCCAGGTAAGGTACTACTGCAATGCCCCTTGGTCTTAGCACCGCTAGAAGGGACCCTAGTACCTTTGTGAAAATCCTTGGAGCAGTGGCTAATCCGAAAGGAAGCGCCACGAACTGGTAATGTTTGTCCAGGAATGCAAACCTTAGGAACCGATGATGTTCCTTGTGGATAGGAATATGTAGATACGCATCCTTTAAATCCACCGTGGTCATGAATTGACCTTCCTGGATGGAAGGAAGGATAGTTCGAATGGTTTCCATCTTGAACGATGGGACCTTGAGAAATTTGTTTAAGATCTTGAGATCTAGGATTGGTCTGAACGTTCCCTCTTTTTTGGGAACTATGAACAGATTGGAGTAGAACCCCATCCCTTGTTCTCTCAATGGAACAGGATGAATCACTCCCATTTTTAACAGGTCTTCTACACAATGTAAGAACGCCTGTCTTTTTATGTGGTCTGAAGACAACTGAGACCTGTGGAACCTCCCCCTTGGGGGAAGTCCCTTGAATTCCAGAAGATAACCCTGGGAGACTATTTCTAGCGCCCAAGGATCCAGAACATCTCTTGCCCAAGCCTGAGCGAAGAGAGAGAGTCTGCCCCCCACCAGATCCGGTCCCGGATCGGGGGCCAATATTTCATGCTGTCTTGGTAGCAGTGGCAGGTTTCTTGGCCTGCTTTCCCTTGTTCCAGCCTTGCATTGGTCTCCAAGCTGGCTTGGCCTGAGAAGTATTACCCTCTTGCTTAGAGGACGTAGCACCTTGGGCTGGTCCGTTTTTACGAAAGGGACGAAAATTAGGTCTATTTTTTTGCCTTGAAAGGCCGATCCTGAGGAAGGGCATGGCCCTTACCCCCAGTGATATCAGAGATAATCTCTTTCAAGTCAGGACCAAACAGCGTTTTCCCCTTGAAAGGAATGTTTAGTAGCTTGTTCTTGGAAGACGCATCAGCCGACCAAGATTTCAACCAAAGCGCTCTGCGCGCCACAATAGCAAACCCAGAATTCTTAGCCGCTAACTTAGCCAATTGCAAAGAGGCGTCTAGAGTGAAAGAATTAGCCAATTTGAGAGCATTGACTCTGTCCATAATCTCCTCATAAGGAGGAGAGTCACTATCGAGCACCTTAATCAGTTCATCAAACCAGAAATATGCGGCTGTAGTGACAGGGACAATGCATGAAATGGGTTGTAGAAGGTAACCCTGCTGAACAAACATCTTTTTTAAGCAAACCTTCTAATTTTTTATCCATAGGATCTTTGAAAGCACAACTATCCTCTATGGGAATAGTGGTGCGTTTGTTTAAAGTAGAAACCGCTCCCTCGACCTTGGGGACTGACTGCCATAAGTCCTTTCTGGGGTCGACCATAGGAAACAATTTTTTAAATATGGGGGGAGGGACGAAAGGAATACCGGGCCTTTCCCATTCTTTATTAACAATGTCCGCCACCCGCTTGGGTATAGGAAAAGCTTCTGGGAGCCCCGGCACCTCTAGGAACTTGTCCATTTTACATAGTTTCTCTGGGATGACCAAATTTTCACAATCATCCAGAGTGGATAATACCTCCTTAAGCAAAATGCGGAGATGTTCCAATTTAAATTTAAAAGTAATCACATCAGATTCAGCCTGCTGAGAAATGTTCCCTAAATCAGTAATTTCTCCCTCAGACAAAACCTCCCTGGCCCCCTCAGATTGGGTTAGGGGCCCTTCAGAGATATTAATATCAGCGTCGTCATGCTCTTCAGTAACTAAAACAGAGCATCCACGCTTACGCTGACAAGGGTTCATTTTGGCTAAAATGTTTTTGACAGAATTATCCATTACAGCCGTTAATTGTTGCATAGTAAGGAGTATTGGCGCGCTAGATGTACTAGGGGCCTCCTGAGTGGGCAAGACTCGTGTAGACGAAGGAGGGAATGATGCAGTACCATGCTTACTCCCCTCACTTGAGGAATCATCTTGGGCATCATTGTCATTATCACATAAATCACATTTATTTAAATGAATAGGAATTCTGGCTTCCCCACATTCAGAACACAGTCTATCTGGTAGTTCAGACATGTTAAACAGGCATAAACTTGATAAGAAAGTACAAAAAACGTTTTGAAATAAAACCGTTACTGTCACTTTAAATTTTAAACTGAACACACTTTATTACTGCAATTGCGAAAAAACATGAAGGAATTGTTCAAAATTCACCAAACTTTCACCACAGTGTCTTAAAGCCTTGAAAATATTGCACACCAATTTTGGAAGCTTTAACCCTTAAAATAACGGAACCGGAGCCGTTTTAAGCTTTAACCCCTTTACAGTCCCTGGTATCTGCTTTGCTGAGACCCAACCAAACCCAAAGGGGAATACGATACCAAATGACGCCTTCAGAAGTCTTTTATAAGTATCAGAGCTCCTCTCACATGCGACTGCATGCCATGCCTCTCAAAAACAAGTGCGCAACACCGGCGCGAAAATGAGACTCTGCCTATGCTTTGGGAAAGCCCCTAAAGAATAAGGTGTCTAAAACAGTGCCTGCCGATATTATTATATCAAAATACCCAGAATAAATGATTCCTCAAGGCTAAATAAGTGTTAATATCAATCGATTTAGCCCAAAAAAGGTCTACAGTCTAAATAAGCCCTTGTGAAGCCCTTATTTACAATCGTAATAAACATGGCTTACCGGATCCCATAGGGAAAATGACAGCTTCCAGCATTACATCGTCTTGTTAGAATGTGTCATACCTCAAGCAGCAAAGGACTGCAAACTGTTCCCCCAACTGAAGTTAATTGCTCTCAACAGTCCTGTGTGGAACAGCCATGGATTTTAGTTACGGTTGCTAAAATCATTTTCCTCATACAAACAGAATTCTTCATCTCTTTTCTGTTTCTGAGTAAATAGTACGTACCAGCACTATTTGAAAATAACAAACTCTTGATTGAATAATGAAAAACTACAGTTAAACACTAAAAAACTCTAAGCCATCTCCGTGGAGATGTTGCCTGTACAACGGCAAAGAGAATGACTGGGGTAGGCGGAGCCTAGGAGGGATCATGTGACCAGCTTTGCTGGGCTCTTTGCCATTTCCTGTTGGGGAAGAGAATATCCCACAAGTAAGGATGACGCCGTGGACCGGACACACCTATGTTGGAGAAATTTGTTTAGGATCTTGAGATCTAAGATTGGTCTGAATGTTCCCTCTTTTTTGGGAACTATGAACAGATTGGAGTAGAATCCCATCCCTTGTTCTCCTAATGGAACAGGATGAATCACTCCCATTTTTAACAGGTCTTCTACACAATGTAAGAATGCCTGTCTTTTTATGTGGTCTGAAGACAATTGAGACCTGTGGAACCTCCCCCTTGGGGGTAGCTCCTTGAATTCCAGAAGA
Organism: Bombina bombina; assembly: GCF_027579735.1. Taxonomy (NCBI): domain Eukaryota; kingdom Metazoa; phylum Chordata; class Amphibia; order Anura; family Bombinatoridae; genus Bombina; species Bombina bombina. Next base: position 198,053,907 of record NC_069499.1, on the reverse strand, counting down.
TAACCTTGGGAGACTATTTCTAGCGCCCAAGGATCCAGAACATCTCTTGCCCAAGCCTGAGCGAAGAGAGAAAGTCTGCCCCCCACCAGATCCGGTCCCGGATCGGGGGCCAACATCTCATGCTGTCTTGGTAGCAGTGGCAGGTTTCTTGGCCTGCTTACCTTTGTTCCAGCCTTGCATTGGCCTCCAGGCTGGCTTGGTTTGAGAAGTATTACCCTCTTGCTTAGAGGATGTAGAACTTGGGGCTGGTCCGTTTCTGCGAAAGGGACGAAAATTTGGTTTATTTTTAGCCTTGAAAGACCTATCCTGAGGAAGAGCGTGGCCCTTACCCCCAGTGATATCTGAAATAATCTCTTTCAAGTCAGGGCCAAACAGCGTTTTCCCCTTGAAAGGTATGTTAAGCAATTTGTTCTTGGAAGACGCATCCGCTGACCAAGATTTTAGCCAAAGCGCTCTGCGCGCCACAATAGCAAACCCCGAATTTTTCGCCGCTAATCTAGCCAATTGCAAAGTGGCGTCTAAAGTAAAAGAGTTAGCCAATTTAAGAGCATGAATTCTGTCCATAATCTCCTCATAAGAAGAATCTTTATTGAGCGACTTTTCTAGTTCATCGAACCAGAAACACGCTGCTGTAGTGACAGGAACAATGCATGAAATTGGTTGTAGAAGGTAACCTTGCTGAACAAACATCTTTTTAAGCAAACCCTCTAATTTTTTATCCATAGGATCTTTGAAAGCACAACTATCTTCTATAGGGATAGTAGTGCGTTTGTTTAGAGTAGAAACCGCCCCCTCGACCTTGGGGACTGTCTGCCATAAGTCCTTTCTGGGGTCGACCATAGGAAACAATTTTTTAAATATAGGGGGAGGGACAAAAGGTATGCCGGGCCTTTACCATTCTTTGTTTACAATGTCCGCCACCCGCTTGGGTATAGGAAAAGCTTCGGGGGGCCCCGGGACCTCTAGGAACTTGTCCATCTTACATAATTTCTCTGGAATGACCAAATTGTCACAATCATCCAGAGTAGATAACACCTCCTTAAGCAGAGCGCGGAGATGTTCCAATTTAAATTTGAATGTAATCACATCAGGTTCAGCTTGGTGAGAAATTTTCCCTGAATCTGAAATTTCTCCCTCAGACAAAACCTCCCTGGCCCCCTCAGACTGGTGTAGGGGCATTTCAGAACCATTATCATCAGCGTCCCCATGCTCTTCAGTATCTAAAACAGAGCAGTCGCGCTTGCGCTGATAAGTGGGCATTTTGGCTAAAATGTTTTTGATAGAATTATCCATTACAGCCGTTAATTGTTGCATAGTAAGGAGTATTGGCGCACTAGATGTACTAGGGGCCACCTGTGTGGGCAAGACTGGCGTAGACGAAGGAGGGGATGATGCAGCACCATGCTTACTCCCCTCACTGGAGGAATCATCTTGGGCATCATTTTCTCTAAATTTTGTGTCACATACATCACATCTATTTAAATGAGAAGGAACCTTGGCTTCCTCACATACAGAACATAGTCTATCTGATAGTTCAGACATGTTAAATAGGCATAAACTTGATAACAAAGTACAAAAAATGTTTTAAAATAAAACCGTTACTGTCACTTTAAATTTTAAACTGAACACACTTTATTACTGAAAATGTGAAAAAGTATGAAGGAAATGTTCAAAATTCACCAAAATTTCACCACAGTGTCTTAAAGCCTTAAAAGTATTGCACACCAAATTTAAAAGCTTTAACTCTTAAAATAACGGAACCGGAGCCGTTTTTATATTTAACCCCTATACAGTCCCTGGTATCTGCTTTGCTGAGACCCAACCAAGCCCAGAGGGGAATACGATACCAAATGACGCCTTCAGTAAGCTTTTTCTATGTATCTGAGCTCCTCACACATGCATCTGCATGCCTTGCTTCCCAAAAACAACTGCGCAATAGAGGCGCGAAAATGAGGCTCTGCCTATGATTAGAGAAGGCCCTCAGTGAAAAAGGTGTCCAATACAGTGCCTGCCGGTTATTTAACATAATTCCCAAGAATAAAATAACTCCTCAAAGCTATAAACTATTAAAAATGCTTATAAATCAATCGTTTTAGCCCAGAAAAATGTCTACCAGTCTTTAAAGCCCTTGTGAAGCCCTTTATTCTTATTTAATAAAAATGGCTTACCGGATCCCATAAGGAAAATGACAGCTTCCAGCATTACCAAGTCTTGTTAGAAATGTGTCATACCTCAAGCAGCAAAAGTCTGCTCACTGTTTCCCCCAACTGAAGTTAATTCCTCTCAACAGTCCTGTGTGGAAACAGCCATCGATTTTAGTAACGGTTGCTAAAATCATTTTCCTCTTACAAACAGAAATCTTCATCTCTTTTCTGTTTCAGAGTAAATAGTACATACCAGCACTATTTTAAAATAACAAACTCTTGATTGAAGAATAAAAACTACATTTAAACACCAAAAAACTCTAAGCCATCTCCGTGGAGATGTTGCCTGTACAACGGCAAAGAGAATGACTGGGGAAGGCGGAGCCTAGGAGGGATCATGTGACCAGCTTTGCTGGGCTCTTTGCCATTTCCTGTTGGGGAAGAGAATATCCCACAAGTAAGGATGACGCCGTAGTCCGGACACACCTATGTTGGAGAAATATCCCCATTATTTTTTTATTTTTTTTTACCTATATTCTTAGAGTTACTTAGTTTCTATATGTTGGAGAGACTTAGCTTTCAGCATACTTGTCTATACTAACTCATGCCTTCTTATGCTAATATTACTTAGGTGCTCCGGTATGTTTAATTTAGCGGGCTGATGCTAGCCCTGGCTAATATAGTACATAATCTGAGCTGATCAATTTTACTTATCTCCTATGGTCCACCAATAATTAATGTGTTAGACTCCTCTGTCTCCTAGGTATAGGGCCCGTGCCGGGGAGATTGGGGTTAATAACATGGTATCATGGACAGTAAGCTGCCTTTTATACTATTATAACTTTATTTACACCAACTTTTTATGCAGCACAGCACTAAGTTTATATGTAAGCTTTTGCTCCATCTTATTAGATACTAAGTTTTGGTGCAGCTCCTACTCTAGATATTCTGAATTGGAGTTCTGTGCTAACACGGTACAGTTTAATGTTGATATTGCATATTACATGTGACTTGCTGTGTACCCCATATTCTCTCCTATACAATATATATGTAAGCCTGTCCAGACTAATTTTTTAGACATACATCTCTAAACAGCATTATGGATGGCCCTCCAGTGTCCTTCTCTCTATAGTCAATATATGGGTTACTTTGGTCAGCTGTAGATTTCATTCTCTCACAGGTTCAACTGACTAATTTTACTCTATAAGGTGATTGGCTCCGTATTCCCCCCCCCCCCCCCCAAGGGTTTTCCCTTAGTCTCTGTTTACTAATGTAAACTAAGGAACACAGATTCCATTGCATTTCCCTACTCTTCATTATATTTTTGATATAATATAGCGGCTCATAATATTCCCCTTCCTATATAAGAAAAAATGAGGAAGATATAGGCTATGAGTGCTAATAGGTAAAACCAAAGATACTTTCTATACTACAACCTTCTTCTATACTACAACCTTTGAAATTATACTTTATCTGAATAGATTATATGTGAAACTACATTTTATGCACTCATCTGTCTTCAAAAATATGTACTGATTTACAAGAACTGTTGCAAATGTAACCTGTTTATAATGGTACTGTATACCGAGATGTTTATATTGAATTTCCTCAATAAAAATTAATAAAATAAAAATAAATAAATAAAAAAGTAGATTTGTTAGTGTCAATATCTGATGAAGAAAATTCTGAATGTGAAAAATCACCATCAGAGAAGGATAATTCAGTATGTTGTTGGTCATTTGAAACTTAATTAACTAAAAAAGAAGTTTGAAAAAGACCTAAAAATTTCATTAGAAGGCGGGATGTCAGACAAAGCCTTTAACATAGAATCAGAAAAATATTCTTATCAATTTCTAAGTATATCTTGTACATAATATGTAAAAAGAATAGCAATATATGAAGCATAAATACTAATAGATTCTGCATGTAAAAGTTTATCATGATAACTTATGACAAACCATAGCTAAAGATAAACATTCATAACATTGAAATAAATGAACTTAGCTTTGGTAGGACTGATATCAGTCAACAGGAATCCGTTAGCATTTTCTGATTCAGGAACAGTATGTGAAATATCTTGCAATATGTAATAGAAAAAAACAACATATAAAGCAAAATTATCAAATTCCTTAAATGACAGTTTCAGGAATGGGAGAAAAATGCAAAACAAACAAGCCTCTAGCAACCAGAAGCAGCAAAAATATGAGACTTAAATAATGTGAGACGCCCACATTATTGGCGCCAAGTACAACGCCCATATCTTTTGGCGCCAAGTATGATGCCACATCCTCTGACGCCGAAACCGACGCCCACATTCTTTTGCGCAAAAAAACGTCTGAATACTCATGCGTCAAAAAAATGACGTAACTATGAACAACTTCCGGCGTCAACTACGGCGCCGGAAATGACCAAATGTTGCGCCAAAAAAGGCGCAATAAAATGAAGCATTTTCTGCCCCCACGAGCCTAACAGCCCGCAGGGAAAAATAGTCAATTGAAAATTTTCAAGGTAAGAAAAAATATATATTCATATGCATTATACCAAATAATGAAACTGACAGTCTGAATGAAGGAATACTGAAATTACATGAAAGAAAAATGTTTCACTACCCATACTCCCCAAACATCCCTCCACTGCAATCTGTGAGGAAATGGGCCTGAACGCAGTCTGAGAACCCCTCTCACTGAATAACATGCACATCTTCATTTTTCACCTTCCTCCAGCGGAAGCAAAGACAAGACTAGTTTACCAGTGAGGTGGGAAAGGTTTGGTAATCATAGCCTCCTCCTAGTGGCAGGGAATAGTAATTCCCAGGAGTAATGGGTCGTGGACACTCACCACCTGTATGAAAGAAAAGGTTATATATATTAGACATTTTATGTTACGATCTCAAGGTGTTTTACATCACTTTAAGACAATTTTCCTTAAGACTATAAAAAAGAAAATGTATGCTTACCTGATAAATTTATTTCTTTTTTGACACGATGAGTCCACGGATCATCTTAATTACGAATGGGATATTCACCTCCTGGTCAGCAGGAGGCAAAGAGCACCACAGCAGAGCTGTTAAATAGCTCCTCCCTTCCCTCCCACTTCAGTGATTCGACCAAAGTTAGGAAGAGAAAAGAAAAGCCAAGGTGCAGAGGTGTCTGCAGTTTACAATAACCCACAATCTGTCTTAAAAGAACAGGGCGGGCCACCATGTCAGGTTGATTAGGGGGAAGGTACTGTAACCAAAGCTGGGGCAGCGAGTTAAGCTACAGACGCAAAAAAGAAATACATTTATCAGGTAAGCATAAATTTTCTTTTCTTTTTTATGACACGATGAGTCCATGGATCATCTTAATTATTAATGGGATTCAATACCGAAGCTAGAGTAAACAGATGATACGGGAGGGACAAGACAGATAACCAAAATGGAAGGCACCACTGCTTGAAGAACTTTTCTCCCAAAAGCGGCCTCAGCCGAAATAAAAGTATCAAATTAGAAGAACTTTGAAAAAGAGTGAAGAGAAGACCAATTTTGCAGCCTTGCAAATCTGTGCCACAGAGTCCTCATCTTTGAATGTCCATGAGGAAGCAACATCTCTCGTGGAATGAGTTGTTACTCTTTCTGGAGACTGCTGTCCAGTAGTCTCATATGTAAAACGTATGATACTTTTCAGACAAAAAGAGAAGTAGCCTTAGCTTTCTGTCCATTACGTTTTCCTGAGAAAACCACAAACAAAGAAGAAGACTGACGAAAGTCCTTAGTCGCCAGTAGAATAAAATGTTAAACACACGGACCACATCCAAATTGAACAGAAAAGGGATTAGGACACAAAGAAGGAACAACCATCTCCTGATTAATGTTCCGATCAGAAACCACTCTTAGGGAGGAATCTTAAGTTAGTACGTAAAACTACCTTAACTGATAAAATATAAGGTAAGGAGACTCTAACTGAAATGTTTAGAGCTCTGACACTCTCCGAATGGAAGAAAGTGCAACAAGAAACAAAACTTTCCAAGATAATAAGGAAAGCATAGGCTCAAACGGAGCCCCCTGAAGAAATTTCAAGAACTAAATTAAGACTCCATGAAGGAGCAACTGGTTTAAGCACAGGCCTGATACTGATCAAGGCCTGACAAAAGAATTGTACACCTGGGACGTACGCCAGACGTTTGTGTAAAAAAAATAGATAAGGCCGAGAGTTGACCCATTAGGAAACTCGTCGATAAACCTTCTCCAAACCTCTTGGAGAAAAGACAACATTTTAAGAATCCTAACTCTACTCCATGGGTAGTCCTTGGATTCACACCAATAAAGATATTTACTCCATATTTCATGGTAAAGTCTTCTAGTTACAGGCTCACAAGCCTGAATCATGATCTCTATGACCGAGACAGAAAAAACCCCACTTGGACAGAATTAAGCGGTTAATCCCTAAGCAGTCCTTTTCAGAGAAACTGGATTTGGGAGAAAGAAGGGCCGTAAAATAGAAGGTCCTCCCTCAACGGAAGTCTCCAAGATAGTAGAGATGACATGTCCACCAGATCTGCATACCAAGTCCTGCGAGGCCAAGCCAGAGCAATGAGAATCACTGACGCCCTCTCCTGTGTGAGTCGAGCAATGACCCGAAGAGGAAACACAAACGGAGGAAATAGGTATGCTAGACTGAAGATCCAAGGAACCGCCAGAGCGTCTATAATTTCCGCCTGGGAATCCCTGAACCTCGACCCGTATCTTGGGAGCTTGGCGTACTGTCGAGATACCATGAGATCTCACTCTGGCTGACCCTATTTGAGAGTCAGGCTGGAGAACACTTCCGGATGGAGTTCCCACTCCCCCGGATGAAAAGTCTGCCTGCTCAGAAAATAAGCCTCCCAGTAGCCCTGGGAAGTGGATCGCCGACAGATAGCAAGAATGGACCTTTGCCCACTGAGTAGTCTGAGCTACCTCGGTCATCACTACTCCTCTTTCCTCCCTGATGATTGATGAAAGCCACTGAAGCTATGTTGTTCGACTGGAACCTGATAAACAGGACCGAGGCTAACCGAGGCCAGGCGAGCATTAAAGATCACTCCCAGTTCAAGGATGTTGATGAGACTAGACAGACTGAATCCCGACTCCTTGAGCCTTTAGGGAACCCCAGACAGCTACCCACCCTAGAAGTAGGTTCCCTGGGAGAGACGATGCAGAAAACAACCACCATTGAAGCGAGACCCTCGTCTCCTGCTCCAGTCAAGGAGACAAGTCTGCATAATCTCCGTTCCATCGCCAGAGCATGCTTAGCTGCAGAGGCCTGAGATGGAACCGAGCAAACAGGATGATGTCCATTTCTGCCACCATCCGCCCGATTATCTCCATGCACTGGCCACTGACGGCCGAAGAGTGAACTGAAGGGATAGACATCTTTGATTTCCTGACTTCTGTCAGAAAAATCTTATACATATGTGGAATCTATTATGGTTCCCAAGAAAATCACTCTTGAATCTGGGACTAAGGAACTCTATCCCAAATTTACCTTCCACCCGTGAGGTCACAAAGGATAACACCATGTCGGTAAGGGATCCTGCTTGTGGAAAAAACAGGTGCCTGGACTAGAATATCGTCCAGATAAGGAGGCACCCCAATGCCCTGTGGCCTTAGTAAAGCCAGAAGATCCATGAACTGGAAGTGTTTGTCAAAAAGGGCAAACCCTAAGAACTTGTGATGATCCCTGTGGATACCTGTAGATATGAGTCCTCTAAATCCACTGTTGCCATAGACTCTCCTGGATCAATGGAAGGATAGTACAAATATATTCCATTTTGAAAGACGGAACCCTAAGAAGATTGGTTTCGACTCTTGAGTTCTAAAATTAGACTGAAGATTCCCTCCTCTTTGGGGACCATGAATCGATAATGATCTACAAAAAACAACTTGATTGAGAAGGAGAACCTGCCCCCTTAGTGGTCGGGTGCACGTTCCTCATGTGGTGTCAGCAGCAAGCTGCTAACACTGATTTCCCCTATTCTAAATCCAATAAGGTCTTCGTGCTGGGAAAAAGAAATAAAAGAATTTCCCATTTCACTATATTACATTAAAGGAGTCTACTCATAAAGGCCCTTCTCCTATTCCTATGAAAGGGGCCGCCGCACTGGAAACAGTAGTCACAGCAACCGCAGGTTGACAATGAAGACCCTCTACCTATTAATCATAGGGTCCGTCATCTGTATAGAGCCCCGAAGGAACTACTATCCTTCGAATTAAAAAACTCTAGACAAACTAGGGGATTCTATTATCCTCTTGTTACCTTGTAAGAGAAGAAAAAACTCTATAACCCTATCTGGTACAGAAATACGTGCACCATGACGGGTCCATCGTGATAGTAGAAAAACCTACTGGTGTAGGAACCACCCAGAGTAGCTAAAACTTCCTCAAGAAGCTCTTGATCAGATAAAGGAATTTATCTCATCCTTATCCGGTATTACCGAAATATCTTCCTCCTTAGCTGCAGGGAAGAACATTTGAAACAACCCCCACTGAATCAATCAGACTATCCTGAGTGAAGAAGACCTCTTGCACACTTTCTCACAGCGTGGAGAAAAGAATAAACAATGTATTAAAGCAGGACAACTCCACCTGGGCCATAAAATGTTTCTTTTGCAACACCTTATGAGAAATTTGTGGAACCTTTGACCAGTGTCACTATGCTCTTAAACAGAATGTGCCCAGAGGAAGTCTAAAACAAGAGACCTCTAGCAAGGCCTCCTGGACCACCCTGATCGCAAAGGATGGATTACACAACAGCTGCATTCTTTAACAGAATCAGAACATAAAAACGTTACGGTGTCTTTAAACTTTATTTTTTTTTAATTTCCTTGTTTAGAGGTAAGCAAAAATATCATGCAAACCTTGCAGAATTTATCAGAAATTAATTCTCTGTTCACATGTATCACCATGACCTTAAAGAAGTGATGTCTTGTGCAGCAATTCCAGATGGAAATTGCAAGGAACCACAGGGTACTGCACGCGATAGAAAAATTTAATGTACACTTCCTTAATAAATCTACCTCTATCCATGGCAGAATAATTAATATAAAAAGTGATATCTTGCGCAGCAACTTCAGATAGACATTGCAAGGAACCGCAGGGCACTGCATGCATGATAGAAAGTTTATTGTAAAATTCCTTAATCAATCTGCCTCACCCATGGCAGAATAATTAAATATAAAACATAATTTATGCTTACCTGATAAATTTATTTCTCTTGTGGTGTATCCAGTCCACGGATTATCCATTACTTGTGGGATATTCTCCTCCCAACAGGAAGTTGCAAGAGGATCACCCACAGCAGAGCTGCTATATAGCTCCTCCCCTAACTGCCATATCCAGTCAGTCGACCGAAGACAAGCAGAGAAAGGAGAAACCATAGGGTGCAGTGGTGACTGTAGTTTAAAGTAAAAAAATACCTGCCTTAAAATGACAGGGCGGGCCGTGGACTGGATACACCACAAGAGAAATAAATTTATCAGGTAAGCATAAATTATGTTTTCTCTTGTAAGGTGTATCCAGTCCACGGATCATCCATTACTTGTGGGATACCAATAGCAAAGCTAAAGTACACGGATGAAGGGAGGGACAAGGCAGGTACTTAAACGGAAGGAACCACTGCCTGTAAAACCTTTCTCCCAAAAATAGCCTCCGAAGAAGCAAAAGTATCAAATTTATAGAATTTTGAAAAGGTATGAAGCGAAGACCAAGTCGCCGCCTTGCAAATCTGTTCAACAGAAGCCTCATTTTTAAAGGCCCACGTGGAAGCCACAGCTATAGTAGAATGAGCTGTAATCCTTTCAGGAGGCTGCTGGCCAGCAGTCTCATAAGCTAAGCGGATTATGCTTCTTAGCCAAAACGAAAGAGAGGTTGCCGAAGCCTTTTGGCCTCTCCTCTGTCCAGAGTAGACAACAAACAAAGCAGATGTTTGACGAAAATCTTTAGTAGCTTGTAAATAATACTTTAAAGCACGAACCACGTCAAGATTGTATAATAGACGTTCCTTCTTTGAAGAAGGATTAGGACACAATGATGGAACAACAATCTCCTGATTGATATTCTTATTAGATACCACCTTAGGTAAAAACCCAGGTTTGGTACGCAGAACTACCTTATCTGCATGGAAGATCAGATAAGGAGAATCACATTGTAAGGCAGATAACTCGGAAACTGTAAGAGCCGAGGAAATAGCTACCAAAAAAAGAACTTTCCAAGATAAAAGTTTGATATCTATGGAATGAAGAGGTTCAAAGGGAACCCCTTGAAGAACTTTAAGAACCAAATTTAAGCTCCATGGCGGAGCAACAGGTTTAAACACAGGCTTGATTCTAACTAAAGCCTGACAAAATGCCTGAACGTCTGGAACATCCGCCAGACGCTTGTGCAAAAGAATAGACAGAGCAGAAATCTGTCCCTTTAAGGAACTAGCTGACAATCCTTCTTGGAGAAAAGATAATATCTTGGGAATCCTGACCTTACTCCATGAGTAACCCTTGGATTCACACCAATAAAGATATTTACGCCATATCTTATGATAGATTTTCCTGGTGACAGGCTTTCGTGCCTGAATTAAGATATCAATGACTGACTCGGAGAAGCCACGCTTTGATAAAATAAAGCGTTCAATCTCCAGGCAGTCAGTCTCAGAGAAATTAGATTTGGATGGTTGAAAAGACCTTGAAGTAGAAGGTCCTGTCTCAACGGCAGAGTCCATGGTGGAAAGGATGACATGTCCACCAGATCTGCATACCAAGTCCTGCGTGGCCACGCAGGCGCTATCAAGATCACCGATGCTCTCTCCTGCTTGATTTTGGCAATCAGACGAGGGAGCAGAGGAAACGGTGGAAACACATAAGCCAGGTTGAAAGACCAAGGTGCTGCTAGAGCATGTATCAGCGTCGCCTTGGGATCCCTGGACCTGGATCCGTAACAAGGAAGTTTGGCGTTCTGGCGAGACGCCATGAGATCCAGTTCTGGTTTGCCCCCACGATGAATCAATTGTGCAAACACCTCCGGATGGAGTTCCCACTCCCCCGGATGAAAAGTCTGACGACTTAGAAAATCCGCCTCCCAGTTCTCTACACCTGGGATATGGATAGCTGATAGGTGGCAAGAGTGAATCTCTGCCCAGCGAATTATCTTTGAGACTTCTAACATCGCTAGGGAACTCCTTGTTCCCCCTTGATGGTTGATGTAAGCCACAGTCGTGATGTTGTCCGACTGAAATCTGATGAACCTCATAGTCGCTAGCTGAGGCCAAGCCTGAAGAGCATTGAATATCGCTCTTAGTTCCAGAATGTTTATTGGAAGGAGTGTCTCCTCCTGAGTCCACGATCCCTGAGCTTTCAGGGAGTTCCAGACTGCCCCCCAGCCTAGAAGGCTGGCATCTGTCGTTACAATTGTCCAATCTGGCCTGCGAAAGGTCATACCTTTGGACAGATGGACCCGAGATAGCCACCAGAGAAGAGAATCCCTGGTCTCTTGATCCAGATTTAGTAGAGGGGACAAATCTGTGTAATCCCCATTCCACTGACTGAGCATGCAGAGTTGCAGCGGTCTGAGATGTAGGCGTGCAAACGGCACTATGTCCATTGCCGCTACCAATAAGCCGATTACTTCCATACACTGAGCCACCGAAGGGCGAGAAGTGGAATAAAGAACACGGCAGGAATTTAGAAGTTTTGATAACCTGGACTCTGTCAGGTAAATCCTCATTTCTACAGAATCTATTAGAGTTCCCAGAAAGGAGACTCTTGTGAGAGGAGATAGAGAACTGCGACCTCAGAAATGCCAGAACTATGTCCGTATGAGACTTGGCAATTTGGAAATGTGACGCCTGTATCAGGATGTCATCTAAATAAGGGGCCACTGCTATGCCCCACGGTCTTAGGACCGCCAGAAGTGACCCCAGAACCTTCGTAAAGATTCTTGGGGCTGTAGCTAATCCAAAGGGAAGAGCTACAAACTGGTAATGCCTGTCTAGGAAGACAAACCTGAGAAACCGATGATGATCTTTGTGTATCGGAATGTGAAGATAAGCATCCTTTAAATCCACTGTAGTCATATATTGACCCTCCTGGATCATAGGTAGGATGGTACGAATAGTCTCCATCTTGAATGATGGAACTCTGAGGAATTTGTTTAAGATATTGAGATCTAAAATTGGTCTGAAGGTTTCCTCTTTTTTGGGAACCACAGATTTGAGTAAAATCCCTGTCCCTGTTCCTCCTTTGGAACTGGATGGATCACTCCCATAACTAGGAGGTCTTGAACACAGTGTAAGAATGCCTCTCTCTATCTGGTTTGCAGATAATTGTGAAAGGTGAAATCTCCATTTTGGAGGGGAAGCTTTGAAGTCCAGAAGATATCCCTGGGATATAATTTCCAACGCCCAGGGATCCTGGACATCACTTGCCCAAGCCTGGGCGAAGAGTGAAAGTCTGCCCCCTACTAGATCCGTTACCGGATAGGGGCCCGATCCTTCATGCTGTCTTAGAGGCAGCAGCAGGCTTTTTTGGCCTGCTTACCTTTGTTCCAGGTCTGGTTAGGTTTCCAGACCGACTTGGACTGAGCAAAAGTTCCCTCTTGTTTTGCATTAGAGGAAGTTGATGCCGCACTCGCCTTGAAGTTTCGAAAGGCACGAAAATTAATCTGTTTGGCCCTTGATTTGGACCTATCCTGAGGAAGGGCATGACCTTTTCCTCCAGTGATATCAGAAATGATCTCCTTCAAACCAGGCCCGAATAGGGTTTGCCCCTTGAAGGGAATGTTAAGCAGCTTAGACTTTGAAGTAACGTCAGCTGACCATGATTTAAGCCATAGCGCCCTGCGCGCCTTAGTAGCAAAACCAGAATTCTTAGCCGTTAGTTTAGTCAAATGAACAATGGCATCAGAAACAAAAGAATTGGCTAGCTTAAGTGCTCTAAGCTTGTCAAGTATGTCATGCAATGGGGTCTCTACCTGTAAAGCCTCTTCCAGAAAGTCAAACCAGAAAGCCGCAGCAGCAGTGACTGGGGCAATGCATGCAAGGGGCTGTAGAATAAAACTTTGTTGAATAAACATTTTCTTAAGGTAACCCTCTAACTTTGTATCCATTGGATCTGAGAAAGCACAACTGTCCTTGACAGGGATAGTAGTACGCTTAGCTAGGGTAGAAACTGCTCCCTCCACCTTAGGGACTGTCTGCCATAAGTCCCGTGTGGTGGCATCTATTGGAAACATTTTCTTAAAAATAGGAGGGGGAGAGAACGGCACACCTGGTCTATCCCATTCCTTAGTAATAATTTCTGTAACCCTTTTAGGTATTGGAAAAACATCAGTGCACACCGGCACTGCATAGTATTTATCCAATCTACACAATTTCTCTGGCACTGCAATTGTATCACAGTCATTCAGAGCAGCTAAAACCTCCCTGAGCAATACGCAGAGGTGTTCAAGCTTAAATTTAAATGTAGACATATCAGAATCAGGTTGAATCCTCTTCCCTGAGTCAGAAACATCACCCACAGAAAGAAGCTCTCCTTCCTCAGCTTCTGCATATTGTGAGGGAGTATCAGACATAGCTCTTAAAGCGTCAGTATGCTCTGTATTTCTTCTAACTCCAGAGCTGTCTCGCTTTCCTCTAAACCCAGGTAGTCTGGATAATACCGCTGACAGTGTATTATCCATGACCGCCGCCATGTCTTGTAAAACAGAATTTATGTTTACCTGATAAATTACTTTCTCCAACGGTGTGTCCAGTCCACGGCGTCATCCTTACTTGTGGGATATTCTCCTCCCCAACAGGAAATGGCAAAGAGCCCAGCAAAGCTGGTCACATGATCCCTCCTAGGCTCCGCCCACCCCAGTCATTCGACCGACGTTAAGGAGGAATATTTGCATAGGAGAAACCATATGATACCGTGGTGACTGTAGTTAAAGAAAATAAATTATCAGACCTGATTAAAAAACCAGGGCGGGCCGTGGACCGGACACACCGTTGGAGAAAGTAATTTATCAGGTAAACATAAATTCTGTTTTCTCCAACATAGGTGTGTCCGGTCCACGGCGTCATCCTTACTTGTGGGAACCAATACCAAAGCTTTAGGACACGGATGAAGGGAGGGAGCAAATCAGGTCACCTAAATGGAAGGCACCACGGCTTGCAAAACCTTTCTCCCAAAAATAGCCTCAGAAGAAGCAAAAGTATCAAACTTGTAAAATTTGGTAAAAGTGTGCAGTGAAGACCAAGTCGCTGCCCTACATATCTGATCAACAGAAGCCTCGTTCTTGAAGGCCCATGTGGAAGCCACAGCCCTAGTGGAATGAGCTGTGATTCTTTCAGGAGGCTGCCGTCCGGCAGTCACATAAGCCAATCTGATGATGCTTTTAATCCAAAAAGAGAGAGAGGTAGAAGATGCTTTTTGACCTCTCCTTTTACCAGAATAAACAACAAACAAGGAAGATGTTTGTCTAAAATCCTTTGTAGCATCTAAATAGAATTTTAGAGCGCGAACAACATCCAAATTGTGCAACAAACGTTCCTTCTTCGAAACTGGTTTCGGACACAAAGAAGGTACGACTATCTCCTGGTTAATGTTTTTGTTAGAAACAACTTTTGGAAGAAAACCAGGTTTAGTACGTAAAACCACCTTATCTGCATGGAACACCAGATAAGGAGGAGAACACTGCAGAGCAGATAATTCTGAAACTCTTCTAGCAGAAGAAATTGCAACCAAAAACAAAACTTTCCAAGATAATAACTTAATATCAACGGAATGTAAGGGTTCAAACGGAACCCCCTGAAGAACTGAAAGAACTAAGTTGAGACTCCAAGGAGGAGTCAAAGGTTTGTAAACAGGCTTGATTCTAACCAGAGCCTGAACAAAGGCTTGAACATCTGGCACAGCTGCCAGCTTTTTGTGAAGTAACACAGACAAGGCAGAAATCTGTCCCTTCAAGGAACTTGCAGATAATCCTTTCTCCAATCCTTCTTGAAGAAAGGATAGAATCTTAGGAATCTTTACCTTGTCCCAAGGGAATCCTTTAGATTCACACCAACAGATATATTTTTTCCATATTTTGTGGTAAATTTTTCTAGTTACAGGCTTTCTGGCCTGAACAAGAGTATCAATAACAGAATCTGAGAACCCTCGTTTTGATAAGATCAAGCGTTCAATCTCCAAGCAGTCAGCTGGAGTGAGATCAGATTCGGATGTTCGAACGGACCTTGAACAAGAAGGTCTCGTCTCAAAGGTAGCTTCCATGGTGGAGCCGATGACATATTCACCAGATCTGCATACCAAGTCCTGCGTGGCCACGCAGGAGCTATCAAGATCACCGACGCCCTCTCTTGATTGATCCTGGCTACCAGCCTGGGGATGAGAGGAAACGGCGGGAATACATAAGCTAGTTTGAAGGTCCAAGGTGCTACTAGTGCATCTACTAGAGTCGCCTTGGGATCCCTGGATCTGGACCCGTAGCAAGGAACCTTGAAGTTCTGACGAGAGGCCATCAGATCCATGTCTGGAATGCCCCACAGTTGAGTAATTTGGGCAAAGATTTCCGGATGGAGTTCCCACTCCCCCGGATGTAATGTCTGACGACTCAGAAAATCCGCTTCCCAATTTTCCACTCCTGGGATGTGGATTGCAGATAGGTGGCAGGAGTGAGTCTCCGCCCATTGAATGATTTTGGTCACTTCTTCCATCGCCAGGGAACTCCTTGTTCCCCCCTGATGGTTGATGTACGCAACAGTCGTCATGTTGTCTGATTGAAACCGTATGAACTTGGCCTTTGCTAGCTGAGGCCAAGCCTTGAGAGCATTGAATATCGCTCTCAGTTCCAGAATATTTATCGGTAGAAGAGATTCTTCCCGAGACCAAAGACCCTGAGCTTTCAGGGGTCCCCAGACCGCGCCCCAGCCCATCAGACTGGCGTCGGTCGTGACAATGACCCACTCTGGTCTGCGGAAGGTCATCCCTTGTGACAGGTTGTCCAGGGACAGCCACCAACGGAGTGAGTCTCTGGTCCTCTGATTTACTTGTATCTTCGGAGACAAGTCTGTATAGTCCCCATTCCACTGACTGAGCATGCACAGTTGTAATGGTCTTAGATGAATGCGCGCAAAAGGAACTATGTCCATTGCCGCTACCATCAAACCTATTACTTCCATGCACTGCGCTATGGAAGGAAGAGGAACGGAATGAAGTGTTTGACAAGAGTTTAGAAGTTTTGTTTTTCTGGCCTCTGTCAGAAAAATCCTCATTTCTAAGGAGTCTATTATTGTTCCCAAGAAGGGAACCCTTGTCGACGGAGATAGAGAACTCTTTTCCACGTTCACTTTCCATCCGTGAGATCTGAGAAAGGCCAGGACTATGTCCGTGTGAGCCTTTGCTTGAGGAAGGGACGACGCTTGAATCAGAATGTCGTCCAAGTAAGGAACTACTGCAATGCCCCTTGGTCTTAGTACCGCTAGAAGGGACCCTAGTACCTTTGTGAAAATCCTTGGAGCAGTGGCTAATCCGAAAGGAAGCGCCACGAACTGGTAATGCTTGTCCAGGAATGCGAACCTTAGGAACCGATGATGTTCCTTGTGGATAGGAATATGTAGATACGCATCCTTTAAATCCACCGTGGTCATGAATTGACCTTCCTGGATGGAAGGAAGAATTGTTCGAATGGTTTCCATTTTGAACGATGGAACCTTGAGAAACTTGTTTAAGATCTTGAGATCTAAGATTGGTCTGAACGTTCCCTCTTTTTTGGGAACTATGAACAGATTGGAGTAGAACCCCATCCCTTGTTCTCCTAATGGAACAGGATGAATCACTCCCATTTTTAACAGGTCTTCTACACAATGTAAGAATGCCTGTCTCTTTATATGGTCTGAAGACAATTGAGACCTGTGGAACCTCCCCCTTGGGGGAAGCCCCTTGAATTCCAGAAGATAACCTTGGGAGACTATTTCTAGTGCCCAAGGATCCAGAACATCTCTTGCCCAAGCCTGAGCAAAGAGAGAGAGTCTGCCCCCCACCGGATCGGGGGCCAACATTTCATGCTGTCTTGGTAGCAGTGGCAGGTTTCTTGGCCTGCTTTCCCTTGTTCCAGCCTTGCATTGGTCTCCAGGCTGGCTTGGCTTGAGAAGTATTACCCTCTTGCTTAGAGGATGTAGCACTTGGGGCTGGTCCGTTTCTACGAAAGGGACGAAAATTAGGTTTATTTTTGGCCTTGATAGACCTATCCTGAGGAAGGGCGTGGCCCTTACCCCCAGTGATATCAGAGATAATCTCTTTCAAGTCAGGGCCAAACAGCGTTTTCCCCTTGAAAGGAATGTTAAGTAGTTTGTTCTTGGAAGACGCATCCGCTGACCAAGATTTCAACCAAAGCGCTCTGCGCGCCACAATAGCAAACCCAGAATTTTTCGCCGCTAACCTAGCCAATTGCAAAGTGGCGTCTAGGGTGAAAGAATTGGCCAATTTGAGAGCACAGATTCTGTCCATAATCTCCTCATAAGGAGGAGAATCACTATCGATCGCCTTTACTAGCTCATCGAACCAGAAACACGCGGCTGTAGTGACAGGGACAATGCATGAAATTGGTTGTAGAAGGTAACCTTGCTGAACAAACATCTTTTTAAGCAAACCTAATTTTTTATCCATAGGATCTTTGAAAGCACAACTATCTTCTATGGGTATAGTGGTGCGTTTGTTTAAAGTAGAAACCGCTCCCTCGACCTTGGGGACTGTCTGCCATAAGTCCTTTCTGGGGTCGACCATAGGAAACAATTTTTTAAATATGGGGGGAGGGACGAAAGGTATACCGGGCCTTTCCCATTCTTTATTTACAATGTCCGCCACCCGCTTGGGTATAGGAAAAGCTTCTGGGAGCCCCGGGACCTCTAGGAACTTGTCCATTTTACATAGTTTCTCTGGGATGATCAAATTCTCACAATCATCCAGAGTGGATAATACCTCCTTAAGCAGAGCGCGGAGATGTTCCAACTTAAATTTAAATGTAATCACATCGGGTTCAGCTTGTTGAGAAATTTTCCCTGAATCTGAAATTTCTCCCTCAGACAAAACCTCCCTGGCCCCCTCAGACTGGTGTAGGGGCATTTCAGAACCATTATCATCAGCGTCCCCATGCTCTTCAGTATCTAAAACAGAGCAGTCGCGCTTGCGCTGATAAGTGGGCATTTTGGCTAAAATGTTTTTGATAGAATTATCCATTACAGCCGTTAATTGTTGCATAGTAAGGAGTATTGGCGCGCTAGATGTACTAGGGGCCTCCTGAGTGGGCAAGACTGGTGTAGACGAAGGAGGGAATGATGCAGTACCATGCTTACTCCCCTCACTTGAGGAATCATCTTGGGCATCATTTTCAGTGTCACATAAATCACATCTATTTAAATGAGAAGGAACCTTGGCTTCCCCACATCTGGTAGTTCAGACATGTTAAACAGGCATAAACTTGATAACAAAGTACAAAAAACGTTTTAAAATAAAACCGTTACTGTCACTTTAAATTTTAAACTGAACACACTTTATTACTGCAATTGCGAAAAAGTATGAAGGAATTGTTCAAAATTCACCAAAATTTCACCACAGTGTCTTAAAGCCTTAAAAGTATTGCACACCAAATTTGGAAGCTTTAACCCTTAAAATAACGGAACCGGAGCCGTTTTTATCTTTAACCCCTTTACAGTCCCTGGTATCTGCTTTGCTGAGACCCAACCAAGCCCAAAGGGGAATACGATACCAAATGACGCCTTCAGAAAGTCTTTTCTATGTATCAGAGCTCCTCACACATGCGACTGCATGTCATGCTTCTCAAAAACAAGTGCGCAATACCGGCGCGAAAATGAGGCTCTGCCTATGATTAGGGAAAGCCCCTAGAGAATAAGGTGTCTAAAACAGTG
The DNA here is from genome assembly GCF_027579735.1 of Bombina bombina. Taxonomy (NCBI): domain Eukaryota; kingdom Metazoa; phylum Chordata; class Amphibia; order Anura; family Bombinatoridae; genus Bombina; species Bombina bombina. The sequence goes on along the minus strand of NC_069499.1, from coordinate 198,034,850 downwards.
CCTGCCGATATTATTTTACAAAAATACCCAGATTAAATGATTCCTCAAGGCTAAATATGTGTATATATGAATCGATTTAGCCCAGAAAATGTCTACAGTCTTAATAAGCCCTTGTGAAGCCCTTATTTACTGTCTGAATAAAAATGGCTTACCGGATCCCATAGGGAAAATGACAGCTTCCAGCATTACATCGTCTTGTTAGAATGTGTCATACCTCAATCAGCAAAAGACTGCTCACTGTTCCCCCAACTGAAGTTAATTCCTCTCAACAGTCCTGTGTGGAACAGCCATGGATTTTAGTAACGGTTGCTAAAATCATTTTCCTCTTACAAACAGAAATCTTCATCTCTTTTCTGTTTCAGAGTAAATAGTACATACCAGCACTATTTTAAAATAACAAACTCTTGATTGAATAAAAAAAACTACAGTTAAACACTAAAAAACTCTAAGCCATCTCCGTGGAGATGTTGCCTGTACAACGGCAAAGAGAATGACTGGGGTGGGCGGAGCCTAGGAGGGATCATGTGACCAGCTTTGCTGGGCTCTTTGCCATTTCCTGTTGGGGAGGAGAATATCCCACAAGTAAGGATGACGCCGTGGACCGGACACACCTATGTTGGAGAAAGTAAACGCTATGGGCGCACTAGATGTACTTGGCGCCATTAGAGCGTGAGTCCCTTGAGCGGGAGACAAAGGGTCTGACACGTGGGGCGAGTTAGTCGGCATAACTTCCCCCTCGTCAGATTCCTCTGGTGATAAATTTTTTAAAGACAGAATATAATCTTTATTACTTAAAATGAAATCAGTACATTTGGTACACATTCTAAGAGGGGGTTCCACAATGGCTTCTAAACATAATGAACAAGGAGTTTCCTCTATGTCAGACATGTTTAAACAGACTAGCAATGACACCAGCAAGCTTGGAAAACACTTTAAATCAAGTTAACAAGCAAAAAATAAAAATGGTACTGTGCCTTTAAGAGAAACAAATTTTGTCCGAATTTGAAAAACAGTGAAAAAAAGCAGTAAATCAAACGAAATTTTTACAGTGTGTATAATAAGCTAACAGAGCATTGCACCCACTTGCAAATGGATGATTAACCCCTTAGTTCAAAAAATGATAGACGTTTTTTAACAGTCACAACAAACTGCCACAGCTCTGCTGTGGCCCTACCTTCCCAAACAAACAACTTTGGAATGCCTAAGAGCCCTTTAGAGAGGTCCTATAGCATTCAGGGGACTTCTGGAGGAAGCTGGATGTCTCAGTCTGTAAAAGTTACTGCGCAATAAGGCGCTAAATTAGGCCCCTCCCACTCATGTTAAAACAGTGGAAAGCCTCATGAAACTGTTTCTAGGCAAATTTAAGCCAGCCATGTGGAAAAAAACTAGGCCCCAATAAAGTTTTATCACCAAAGCATATATAATAACGCTTAAAACATTTCCAGCAAACGTTTTATATTGCAAATCTATAAGAGTATTACCTCTGAAAGTAAGCATGATACCAGTCGCTATTAAATCACTGTATTCAGGCTTACCTTACATAAATCTGGTATCAGCAGCATTTTCTAGCATTTACATCTCTAAAAAAATTTTTTAACTGCACATACCTCATAGCAGGATAACCTGCACGCCATTCCCCAGCTAAAATTACCTCTCTCTTCAGTTATGTGTGAGAACAGCAATGGATCTTAGTTACAACCTGCTAAGATCATAGAGATCACAGGCAGATTCTTCTTCTATTTTCTGCCTGGGACAAAATAGTACAACTCCTGGTACCATTTAAAAATAACAAACTTTTGATTGAAGAAAAAAACAACTACGTTTCACCACTTCTCTCTTACTACCTCCATGCTTGTCGAGAGTTGCAAGAGAATGACTGGATATGGCAGCTAGGGGAGGAGCTATATAGCAGCTCTGCTGTGGGTGATCATCTTGCAACTTCCTGTTGGGAAGGAGAATATCCCACAAGTAATGGATGATCAGTGGACTGGATACACCTTACAAGAGAAAACAATATCTTGCGCAACAACTCCAGATGGAATTTGTGGGGAATCGCAGGGCACTGCATGTGTGTTATCAAATGTAAATTACCCTTACATAATAATCTGACCCCACATATGGCAGAATAATTGATACGCTTAACCTGTTGTTTAATAAAAAAGGCAACATATAGCAAGTGCTACTGTCTCTTTAAATTTTAAAGAGACACTTCTTTATTTTTATGCAGAAAATATTGAATAAATATGAGAGGAATTTAGTTAAAATCGAACTCTCTCTACACCGCAGTTTGAAGGTGAAACCCTCGTTCCCAGCTGAAGCATCAGACAGCCCTTCTAGACAATCTAGCCCCTGCCATATCGCTATCTTAAGCGCAAAAACTGCGACAAACATTTGCACCATTGCTTCTGATAACCGGAAGTGCTTCCCTGGGAGAGACGATCCCGCTACAAGGCGCACAGCTTCAACAGCTGTTCAGTCCGTCTATATCCTCTAGAGTATATAAATTGACACCCTCAAAATAGTCTTATGGTCAGTTCTAATATTAAATAAGATCAGTTCTAATATTAAATAAGACCGCAGGAGATGAGACCCATGTCCCCAGTGCCTGCGTTCCAGCTGTCATAAAGTCTCCTGATATGAAGGAGAAACTAAGCCCAAATTCGATGAGATCTAAATAAAGAAGTGCCCAAAACTTTTTCTGAGATCATTTACTCTCCCCAGAAAAAAAGTCAGCACTTAACTAATCTTCTGCCTGGCAGCAAGGCAGTTCCCAGGTTTAGGAGGTCCTCTCCCTCCCATGGCCCTGTAAATAAACGAAAATCCTGAATAAAACCCCTCAGGTTTTCTTGGTAAGGGCAGTAGAATATGAGAGGCACAGTGAGAATTATGTCCCACAAGTTCCCATTGCTCTAAAGCCACCAAAAGCTCTACTGAAGAGACTGATATGGACTACGGTTACACCCTAGAACAAAGCAGCACTCTCTGGCACTGCTTTAAAAATAATAAACACTTGATTGAAGAATCTAATCTAGCACCTCACTTTACCTTTTTCTATCACTAACATAGGCAAAGAGAATGACTGGAGTGGAAGGGAAGGGAGGAGCTATTTAACAGCTCTGCTGTGGTGCTCTTTGCCTCCTCCTGCTGACCAGGAGGTGAATATCCCATTAGTAATTAAGATGATCCGTGGACTCATCGTGTCATAAAAAAGAAATGGTAAGTTACAAGCAAACCCAATGAGCCTCATTTTCAGTGACCTTCAGACATTTATTGAGTCTATGCCAGTGAGATAAAAAAAAACCTTATAGTAATAGCCTTCTAACTGCCTTCATATGATAAAAGGAAAGAGGATAGTGGGAAAAAATAAAAGAATTCTTACTTTGCGGTTGTGTTGCCAGCAGTTGCTTTAAGACGGGCTATGTTAATCTTCTCAGATAATTCCTCCACAGTTTCAATGTCCACAGACTCATCAAAGTCACTCTGGGTGTCAATACATGAGAACACAGAATCTCAAATCACTATTTATTAAAACATCTGTTCAATTATTTTTGTTTGCTAGCTAAAAGGCCAAAACAGGATAAATACAGGAGCAAATTTTATTTCATTTTAACACATCTCTTCCATACCATAATCTGTGTGTTATGTATATATGTTGTATATATGTATGTATGATGTATATATGTAAGTATGTATGTATGTATATATGTGTATATATATATATATATATATATTAAAATTATGGGGGGGGAGATAAAAAACTGAAATTAAAATCCTCCATGTCTCAAAATTAAATCAATGTAAATATTTGCATAGGAAATTAGTACATCTAAGCAAGTATCCCCGCTTGCCCCCAGAAATTCTTAATATGCAATGTTTCCAATGCACAAGAGAATTGTGGGTAAGATATGCAAATTAGGTATGCAAATTCTCAGTTTTTTTGCTTCAAAATACTGTTTTAACACAGCGATCCTTTTAAACAGGAATATGACAGCAAACCAGAAATCACTCACTATACAAGCCTGTTTCGTTCTTTTTAGAACTCATCAGTAGGAGATAGATTTCTGATTGCTGCATTGGAAAAGCTATTTTCATGGTTAAACCAAAATTCATTAAAATTATGGGGGGGGAGATAAAAAACTGAAATTAAAATCCTCCATGTCTCAAAATTAAATCAATGTAAATATTTGCATAGGAAATTAGTACATCTAAGCAAGTATCCCCGCTTGCCCCCAGAAATTCTTAATATGCAATGTTTCCAATGCAGCAATCAGAAATCTATCTCCTACTGATGAGTTCTAAAAAGAACGAAACAGGCTTGTATAGTGAGTGATTTCTGGTTTGCTGTCATATTCCTGTTTAAAAGGATCGCTGTGTTAAAACAGTATTTTGAAGCAAAAAAACTGAGAATTTGCATACCTAATTTGCATATCTTACCCACAATTCTCTTGTGCATTGGAAACATTGCATATTAAGAATTTCTGGGGGCAAGCGGGGATACTTGCTTAGATGTACTAATTTCCTATGCAAATATTTACATTGATTTAATTTTGAGACATGGAGGATTTTAATTTCAGTTTTTTATCTCCCCCCCCATAATTTTAATGAATTTTGGTTTAACCATGAAAATAGCTTTTCCAATGCAGCAATCAGAAATCTATCTCCTACTGATGAGTTCTAAAAAGAACGAAACAGGCTTGTATAGTGAGTGATTTCTGGTTTGCTGTCATATTCCTGTTTAAAAGGATCGCTGTGTTAAAACAGTATTTTGAAGCAAAAAAACTGAGAATTTGCATACCTAATTTGCATATCTTACCCACAATTCTCTTGTGCATTGGAAACATTGCATATTAAGAATTTCTGGGGGCAAGCGGGGATACTTGCTTAGATGTACTAATTTCCTATGCAAATATTTACATTGATTTAATTTTGAGACATGGAGGATTTTAATTTCAGTTTTTTATCCCCCCCCCCATAATTTTAATGAATTTTGGTTTAACCATGAAAATAGCTTTTCCAATGCAGCAATCAGAAATCTATCTCCTACTGATGAGTTCTAAAAAGAACGAAACAGGCTTGTATAGTGAGTGATTTCTGGTTTGCTGTCATATTCCTGTTTAAAAGGATCGCTGTGTTAAAACAGTATTTTGAAGCAAAAAAACTGAGAATTTGCATACCTAATTTGCATATCTTACCCACAATTCTCTTGTGCATTGGAAACATTGCATATTAAGAATTTCTGGGGGCAAGCGGGGATACTTGCTTAGATGTACTAATTTCCTATGCAAATATTTACATTGATTATATATATATATATATATATATATATATATATATATATATATATATATATATATATATATATATATTATGTATGTATATATATATTTATCCAAATAAATCATGGTGTGAAAGTTATATAAATATATTTGATTTGTGTGTGTACAGTATATATATATATATATATATATATATATATATATATATATATATATATATATATATATATATATATATATATATATATATACATATATATATATACACACACACATTTATTTATTTATTATACACACATATCTACATATACACAAACTACACACCTAGGTCCTAACCTAAACCCACACTCAGAACAAACAAGGGTGTCAAAGCTATTAGTAATCTCTCCTAGACACATCTAAAACTAGTGTGGGTAAACATCCTATGCCACTGGTGACAAAACTCACAAACCTGGGTGCTCACCAGCACTCACAGACTGCCGTGTTTGCGAACAGTAACTCAAGCAGTTAGCCCTAGGCAGTGCAAAGCAATATAGGAAGCAACACATACAAATATCAAACGCGCACAATATAACAAACTTATTCCTTTAGCAAATCTGGGTGCATCCAGATGAGAGTTGGATATTTGTGTTGTGTTTATAATTACATGAGATTTATCCTTTTGGACTGTGAACTAATATATAGGAGCATATATACATGTGCATGCCCAGCACATCTGTCATAAAAAAAAAAATTTGCTCAGAGAGTTGCTGGTGGTTAGTATTATGCAAAATGAGTAACCACGGACACAATATATACCTTCTTTAGCACTGTAAGAAGTCATGTTGTTTGAATGAAGGTGTCCTAGGCATACGTACATATACCCCGATGCATGTGTATTTCACCATTATGTCCGTTAAAACACTATGATAAAACTATGCTTCATTACTTCTGTAAGTCAACAAACTGTTTCATAGATCACTAAAAATGCTCTCCATTTAGGGTTCAACTGTTATAAAACGATGGGTATGATAGGAAAGTACTGCAAATGCTAAAGTCACGCAACCCACACAAATAGCTTCAACACATGGTTAAAGTACTGATTGGGAGTTGCAGAGCATTGCTGGTGCCAAGTGGAAACTGCCGCTGACCCAATCAGCAGCAGCAGTCATGAAATGGAGTCATGCAACTACCACTGCTAATTGGTCAGTGTGAACTTCTACTCCTGAGTGGTACATAAAAGGGACAGTACACACAATGACCCAAATTACAAGTTGTGCAATATGGCAGTATCGTAAACAAAATGGGGCAGTACCACTATTTCCATACCGTCGTCATTACAAGTCACCCTAAAACTTTATTTTGTTGTGCGATATGGTGTGGTACGCCGCATACCGCACAATAACAAAGTTCCGACTTTGCATGCTTGTGAACGTTTTCCCCTATAGAGATCAATGGAGAAAGAATGTAAATGAAAAAATCTAAGACCTGCGATTGCGAAATCGCTACTGCATTTTCCCATTCCCTATTGAAGTCTAATGAGAAAAGAACGTTTTGTAAAAATCTAACACTCTAATATAAATCCCTAAACCACCGCCCCTCACATCGCCAACCCTAAAGCTATTAACCCCCAAACCGCCGCCCCCCACATTGCCAACCCTAAATAAGGCAATTAACCCCTAAACCGCCCACCCCCACATCGCCAACCCTAAATAAAGCTATGAAACCCCTAAACCTAAGATCCCCTACCTTTAAATTAAAGTTACAATATAACTACCTTAAAATAATTAAAAACTTAAATTCTGCTAATCTGCTAATTTTCTTTTCTTCTGAACAGGGAGAGTCCACAGCTGCATTAATTAGTTTTGGGAAATACAGAACCTGGTCACCAGTAGGAGGCAAAGACACTCACGCCAAATGCTTAAATACCTCCCCCACTTCCCTCATCTCCCAGTCATTCTGCCAAGGGAACAAGGAACAGTAGGAGAAATATCAGGGTGAAAAAAAGGTGCCTGAAGAACTAATAAAAAATAATTTAAGGCCGTCCACAGAAAAAAAAAAAAAACGGGCGGGGAGCTTTGGACTCTCTCCGTACAGAAGAAAAGAAAATTATCAGGTAAGCATAATTTAAGTTTTTCTTCTTAAAACGGTGAGTGTCCACAGCTGTATTCATTACTTTTGGGAAATCAATACCAAACTTATATAGGACACTGAATGCAAACGGGCACTACAGCCTGACACAACCCGGATACCCGATAAAACTACTTCAACAGAAGCAAAAAGAACAAAATATGGAAGAGGACAAGGTAACTGCCCATCAATTAGAACCATAAGGATCCAAGTTAGAGATCACACTAAATGCTGGACTCCACTGAGCACAAAAGCCTCTGAGGAGACAAAAGTCCCACTCTCTAGAAGCACACAGATAAAAACCTCTCCATGAACAATGGCAAGGGAAACAACAAACAAACTCCCACACCACATTCTCCCTAACTGAAAGAAGGGAAGAATCAGATAAGGTCCGAAAGAACCTCCAGAAACAATCCCTGAAGAATCAAGGACAAAACAGAGAGAGAGAAGCCCATAGCATAACTCGAAAAAGAGCGGCTACCAGGCTGCAAGAGGACAAAGTCCCGATACTCTACCGACGGAGGAGAGCAAAGAAAGGAAAAATTCCAGATCACCTCCTACATGGATCCAAAAAGAAACAGGTACTGAGATCTCCATGCAGTCATCTGATCCTCCCCCCACGGAAGGGAAGAATCTAGCTCCTGTCCAAAGGACCTCAGGAACTAGAAATATACTGCCATAGCAGAATTCGTAATCCCAGCAAACCATGTAAGCTATGCAGGGACAAAACATTTAGTATCGAGCACGACCAAACATCTAACGCCAATCTGTAGGACCAGCCTGATATCTAGGATAGAAGGGCCTCCTATAACTTGTAGAAACAAGAAAAACAACCTTGTAACAAGAGGTAAGCAACTTAGTACCCAACCAGGACCAGCCTGTTGTCAAGGATACAAAATGTCTGATATAACCTCAAAAGAACAGAGTGAACTAGTACCCAACCAGGACTAGCCTGCTGACCAGGGTATAACCGAACTGTTCAAGGGCTAACTGAAAGTTCTAAACCCTAGCAGGGCTAGACGAAACAAACAGACAAAGAAGCTCTGAGGCTTAAACATTGTCGTAAAATAATCTTTTTTTTTTTATTTGACTTCCGCTGGAAGTAACATCTAACGCGACCATAAAATCGTTAGCATCAAAATCTCAGAGAAAAAAGAATTTCCTTAAAAAGGAAAATCTACAACAGCCACGAGCACCAAAATAAAGAGATAAAACACATCCTAACCGGATCAAAAGAAAGTAGGCCACATCTGCAGGTGAACGCCAAAGAGGAATGGAAACAATGTCAGATATCCTAATCAGCCTGTCAAATATTCTAATCCTCAAGAGCTCAGAACTGGGATTAGACACACAAAAACAAATTATGCTTACCTGATAATTTTATTTCCATCGTGGGGAGGAGAGTACACGGCTTCATTCATTACTTTTGGGAAATAAGAACCTGGCCACCAGGAGGAGTCAAAGACACCCCAGCCAAAGGCTTAAATACCTCCCACACTCCCCTCATCCCCCAGTCATTCTGCCGAGGGAACAAGGAACAGTATGAGAAATATCAGGATATAAATTGTGCCCGAAGATAAATTAAAATTTAGGTCCGCCCACCAGAGTTACGGGCGGGAGCCGTGGACTCTCCTCCCCACGATGGAAATAAAATTATCAGGTAAGCATAATTTATGCTTTCCATCTAAAGGGGAGAAGAGTCCACGGCTTCATTCATTACTTTTGGGAAACATATACCCAAGCTTTAGAGAACACAGAAGGAAACCGGGAGGGTAAAAAAAGGTGGACCCTAATCAGAGGGCACCACAGCCTGTAAAACCTTTCCTCCAAAAACAGCTTCCACAGAAGCAAAAACGTCAAATTCGTAAAACTTTGCAAAAGTGTGTAAGGAAGACCAGGTAGCCCCTTACAAATCTGCTCCATAGAGGCCTCATTCTTGAAGGCCCAAGACGAAGCCATAGCTCTAGTTGAATGAGCCGTGATCCTCTGAGGAGGCGTATGACCCGTGGTCTCATAGGCCAAGCGAATCAAGCTTCTCAACAAAAATGACGAGAAGTAGAAGAAGCCCTCTGCCCTTTGCGCTTCCCGGATTACACCACAAAAATCCTTTGTAGCCTGTAGATAGAACTTTAAGGCCCGAACCACATCCAGATTATGAAGTAACCTCTCCTTAGAAGAAGAAGGGTTAGGACACAGAGGAGGAACAATTATTTCCTGATTGATGTTACGGTTAGACACCAACTTAGGAAGAAACCCCAAACCGGTGCGAAGAACAGACTTATCCGCATGAAAGACCAGATAAGGAGGCTCGAATTGCAAGGCAGCCAGCTCAGATACTTGGAGTGCCGATGCAATGGCCAACAGCAAGAGAACCTTCCAGGACAGAATCTTAATGTCAATAGAATGCATAGGCTCAAACTGAACCATCTGCAATACCTTAAGGACCAAGTTTAAGCTCCATGGGGGAGCAGGCTGCCTAAAGACAGGTCTGATTCTAGACAGAGCCTGAATAAAAGATTGAATGTCCGGAAGCTTAGAGAGTCTCCAGTGCAACAAAACTGATAAAGCCGAAATCTGTCCCTTTAAGGAACTAGCGGCAAGACCCTTCTCCAAACCTTCCTGGAGAAAAGACAGAATCCTGGATGCCTTAACCCTGTGCCAAGGATATCCGTGTTTCTCACATCAGGACAAGTAAGTCCTCCACACCTTATGGTAGATGTGACTGGCTTCCTTGCCTGAACTAGAGTGTCAATCACACTTTCAGAAAAACCTCTCTTGGCTAAGACTAAGCGTTCAATCTCCACGCAGTCAGCCTCAGAGAAACAAGATTTTGATGTTGAAAGGGACCCTGTTCCAGGAGATTATTGCAAAAACACAATTTATGCTTACCTGATAAATTTATTTCTCTTGTGGTGTATCCAGTCCACGGATAATCCATTACTTGTGGGATATTCTCATTCCCAACAGGAAGTTGCAAGAGGACACCCACAGCAGAGCTGTAATATAGCTCCTCCCCTAAATGTCATAGCCAGTCATTCGACCGAAAACAAGCCGAGAAAGGAGGAACCATAGGGTGCAGTGGTTACTGTAGTTTAAATTTAAAAATTACCTGCCTTAAAATGACAGGGCGGGCCGTGGACAGGAAATACCACAAGAGAAATAAATTTATCAGGTAAGCATAAATTGTGTTTTCTCTTGTAAGGTGTATCCAGTCCACGGATAATCCATTACTTGTGGGATACCAATACCAAAGCTAAAGTACACGGATGAAGGGAGGGACAAGGCAGGAACTTAAATGGAAGGAACCACTGCCCGTAAAACCACTCCCCCAAATATAGCCTCCGAAGAAGCAAAAGTATCAAATTTGTAAAATTTTGAAAAAATATGAAGCGAAGACCAAGTCGTCGCCTTGCAAATCTGATCAAAAGAAGCCTCAATTTTAAAGGCCCAAGTGGAAGCCACAGCTCTAGTGGAATGAGCTGTAATCCTTTCAGGAGGTTGCTGTCCAGCAGTCTCATAGGCTAAGCGGATTAAGCTTCTTAGTCAAAAAGAAAAAGAGGTTGCAGAAGCCTTTTGACCTCTCCTCTGTCCAGAGTAGACAACAAACAAAGCAGATGTTTGACGAAAATCTTTAGTAGCTTGTAAGTAAAACTTTAAAGCACGGACCACGTCCAAATTGTGTAACAGAAGGATGGAACAACAATCTCTTGATTGATATTCTTGTTAGATACCACCTTAGGTAAGAACCCAAGTTTGGTACGCAGGACTACCTTATCCGTATGAAAAATCAGATAAGGAGAATCACATTGTAAGGCAGATAGCTCAGAGACTCTACGAGCCGAGGAAATAGCTACCAAAAAAAGAACTTTCCAAGATAAAAGCTTGATATCTATGGAATGAAGAGGTTCAAACGGAACTCCTTGAAGAACCTTAAGAACCAAGTTTAAGCTCCATGGTGGAGCAACAGGTTTAAACACAGGCTTGATTCTAACTAAAGCCTGACAAAATGCCTGAACGTCTGGAACATCTGCCAGACGCTTAACTAGCTGACAATCCTTTTTCCAAACCTTCTTGGAGAAAAGATAATATCCTAGCAATCCTGACCTTACTCCATGAGTAACCCTTGGATTCACACCAATAAAGATATCTACGCCATACCTTATGGTAAATTTTCCTGGTGACAGGCTTTCGTGCCTATCTTAAGGTATCAATAACTGACTCGGAGAAGCCACGTTTTGATAAAATCAAGCGTTCAATCTCCAGGCAGTCAGCCTCAGAGAAATTAGATTTGAATGGTTGAAAAGACCCTGAAGTAGAAGGTCCTGTTTCAGAGGCAGAGACCATGGTGGAAAGGATGACATGTCCACTAGATCTGCATACCAGGTCCTGCGTGGCCACGCAGGTGCTATCAGAATCACCGATGCTCTCTCCTGCTTGATCTTGGCAATCAGTCGAGGGAGCAGAGGAAACGGTGGAAACACATAAGCCAGGTTGAAAGACCAGGGCGCTGCTAGAGCATCTATCAGTGTCGCCTTGGGATCCCTGGACCTGGATCCGTAACACGGAAGCTTGGCGTTCTGGCGAGACGCCATGAGATCCAGTTCTGGTTTGCCCCAACGATGAATCAGTTGTGCAAATGCCTCCGTAAGGAGTTCCCACTCTCCCGGATGAAAAGTCTGACGACTTAGAAAATCCGCCTCCCAGTGCTCTACACCTGGGATATGGATAGCTGATAGGTGGCAAGAGTGAATCTCTGCCCAGCGAATTATTTTTTAAACTTCTAACATCTCTAAGGAAATTCTCGTTCCCCCTTGATGGTTGATGTAAGCTACAGTCTTGATGTTGTCCGACTGAAATCTGATGTACCTCAGAGTTGCTAACTGAGGCCAAGCCTGAAGAGCCTTGAATATCGCTCTTAGTTCCAGAATATTTAATGGAAGGAGAGACTCCTCCTGAGTCCACTATCCCTGAGCCTTCAGGGAGTTCCAGACTGCACCCCAACCTAGAAGGCTGGCATCTGTCGTAACAATTGTCCAATCTGGCCTGCGAAAGGTCATACCTTTGGACAGATGGACCCGAGATAGCCACCAGAGAAGAGAATCCCTGGTCTCTTGGTCCAGATTCAGTTGAGGGGACAAATCTGTGTAATCCCCGCTCCACTGACTGAGCATGCATAGTTGCAGCGGTCTGAGATGTAAGCGTGCAAACGGCACTATGTCCATTGCCGCTACCATTAAGCCGATTACTTCCATACACTGAACCACCGAAGGGCGCGGAATGGAATGAAGAACCCGGCAGGAATTGAGAAGCTTTGATAACCTGGACTCCGTCAGGTGAATTTTCATTTCTACAGAATATATCAGAGTCCCTAGAAAGGAAACTCTTGTGAGTGGGGATAGAGAACTCTTTTCCTCGTTCACTTTCCACCCATGCGACCACAGAAATGCCAGTACTACATCCGTATGAGACTTGGCAATTTGGAAGTTTGACGCCTGTATCAGGATGTCGTCTAAATAAGGGGCTACTGCTATGCCCCGCGGCCTTAGGACCGCCATAAGTGACCCTAGAACCTTTGTAAAGATTCTTGGGGCTGTAGCTAATCCCAAGGGAAGAGCTACAACTGGTAATGCCTGTCTTAAAAGGCAAACCTGAGAAACCGATGATGATCTTTGTGTATCGGAATGTGAAGATAAGCATCCTTTAGATCCACTGTAGTCATATTGACCCTCCTGGATCAGTGGTAGGATGGTACGAATAGTTTCCATCTTGAACGACGGAACTTTTAGGAATTTGTTTAAGATCTTTAGATCCAAAATTGGTCTGATGATTCCCTCTTTTTTTGGGAACCACAAACAGATTTGAGTAAAAACCCTGTCCCTGTTCCTCCTTTGGAACTGGATGGATCACTCCCATAACTAGGAGGACTCGTACACAGTGTAAGAATGCCTCTCTCTTTATCTGGTGTGCAGATAATTGTGAAAGGTGAAATCTCCCTTTTGGGGGGGAAGCTTTGAAGTCCAGAAGATATCCCTGGGATATAATTTCCAACGCCCAGGGATCCTGAACATCTCTTGCCCACGCCTGGGCAAAGAGTGAAAGTCTGCCCCCCACTAGATCCGTTCCCGGATAGGGGGCCGTTCCTTCATGCTGTCTTAGAGGCAGCAGCAGGCTTTTTTACCTGCTTACCTTTTTCCATGTCAGGTTTGGTCTCCAGACCGTCTTGGATTGAGCAAAAGTTCCCTCTTGTTTATTATTAGAGGAAGTTGATGCCGCACCTGTTTGGCCCTAGATTTGGACCTGTCCTGAGGAAGGGCATGACCTTTTCCTCCAGTGATATCAGCAATAATCTCCTTCAACCAGGCCCGAATAGGGTCTGCCCCTTGAAGGGAATGTTAAGTAGCTTAGATTTTGAAGTCACGTCAGCTGACCATGATCTAAGCCATAGCGCTCTGCGCGCCTGTATAGCAAAACCAGAATTCTTAGCCGTTAGTTTAGTCAAATGAACAATGGCATCAGAATAAAAGAATTGGCTAGCTTAAGTGCTCTAAGTTTGCCAAGTATGTCATCCAATGGAGTCGCTACCTGTAAAGCCTCTTCCAGAGACTCAAACCAGTACGCCGCAGCAGCAGTGACAGGGGCAATGCATGCAAGGGGCTGTAGGATAAAACCTTGTTGAATAAATATTTTCTTAAGGTAACCTCTAATTTTTTATCCATTGGATCTAAAAAAAAAAAAAGCACAACTGTCCTCGACAGGGATAGTAGTACGCTTTACTAGAGTAGAAACTGCTCCCTCCACCTTAGGGACTGTCTGCCATAAGTCCCATGTGGTGGCGTCTATTGGAAACATTTTTCTAAAAATAGGAGGGGAAGAGAACGGCACACCTGGTCTATCCCATTCCTTATTAATAATTTCTGTAAACCTTTTAGGTATTTGGAAAAACATCAGTACACACCGGCAATGCAAAGTATTTATCCAGTCTACACAATTTCTCTGGCACTGCAATAGTATCACAGTCATTCAGAGCAGCTAAAACCTCCCTAAGCAACACGCGGAGGTGTTCAAGCTTAAATTTAAATGTAGAAATATTAGAATCAGGTATCTTTCCTGAGTCATTAACATCACTCACTGACTGAAGCTCTCTTTCCTCAGCTTCTCCATATTGTGAGGCAGTATCAGACATGGTTCTTAAAGCGTCAGTATGCTCTGCATTTTGTCTCACCCCAGAGCTATCTCGCTTACCTCTAAGTTCAGGTAGTCTGGCTAATACCGCTGACAGTGTATTATCCATGACTGCCGCCATGTCTTGTAAAGTAAACGCTATGGGCGCCCTAGATGTACTTGGCGCCATTTGAGTGTGAGTCCCTTAAGCGGGAGTCAAAGGGTCTGACACGTGGGGAAAGTTAGTCGGCATAACTTCCCCCTCGTCAGATTCCTCTGGTGATACATTTTTTAAAGACAGAAAATGATCTTTATTGCATAAAATGAAATCAGTACATTTGGTACACATTCTAAGAGGGGGTTCCACCATGGCTTTTAAACATAATAAACAAGGAGTTTCTTCTATGTCAGACATGTTTATACAGAATAGCAATGAGACTAGCAAGCTTGGAAAACACTTTAAATCAAGTTAACAAGCAAATATAAAAAACGGTACTGTGTCTTTAAGAGAAACAAATTTTGTCAGAATTTGAAAAACAGTGAAAAAATGCAGGAAAATCAAACAAATTTTTTACAGTGTGTATAATAGGCTAACAGAGCATTGCACCCACTTGCAAATGGATGAATAACCGCTTAGTTCAAAAAACGGATAAAAAAAAAAAAACGAAAACAGAATTTATGTTTACCTGATAAATTACTTTCTCCAACGGTGTGTCCGGTCCACGGCGTCATCCTTACTTGTGGGATATTCTCTTCCCCAACAGGAAATGGCAAAGAGCCCAGCAAAGCTGGTCACATGATCCCTCCCAGGCTCCGCCTACCCCAGTCATTCGACCGACGTTAAGGAGGAATATTTGCATAGGAGAAACCATATGGTACCGTGGTGACTGTAGTTAAAGAAAATAAAATATCAGACCTGATTAAAAAAACCAGGGCGGGCCGTGGACCGGACACACCGTTGGAGAAAGTAATTTATCAGGTAAACATAAATTCTGTTTTCTCCAACATAGGTGTGTCCGGTCCACGGCGTCATCCTTACTTGTGGGAACCAATACCAAAGCTTTAGGACACGGATGAAGGGAGGGAGCAAATCAGGTCACCTAAATGGAAGGCACCACGGCTTGCAAAACCTTTCTCCCAAAAATAGCCTCAGAAGAAGCAAAAGTATCAAACTTGTAAAATTTGGTAAAAGTGTGCAGTGAAGACCAAGTCGCTGCCCTACATATCTGATCAACAGAAGCCTCGTTCTTGAAGGCCCATGTGGAAGCCACAGCCCTAGTGGAATGAGCTGTGATTCTTTCGGGAGGCTGCCGTCCGGCAGTCTCGTAAGCCAATCTGATGATGCTTTTAATCCAAAAAGAGAGAGAGGTAGAAGTTGCTTTTTGACCTCTCCTTTTACCGGAATAAACAACAAACAAGGAAGATGTTTGTCTAAAATCCTTTGTAGCATCTAAATAGAATTTTAGAGCGCGAACAACATCCAAATTGTGCAACAAACGTTCCTTCTTCGAAACTGGTTTCGGACACAGGGAAGGTACGATAATCTCCTGGTTAATGTTTTTGTTAGAAACAACTTTTGGAAGAAAACCAGGTTTAGTACGTAAAACCACCTTATCTGCATGGAACACCAGATAAGGAGGAGAACACTGCAGAGCAGATAATTCTGAAACTCTTCTAGCAGAAGAAATTGCAACTAAAAACAAAACTTTCCAAGATAATAACTTAATATCAACGGAATGCAAGGGTTCAAACGGAACCCCCTGTAGAACTGAAAGAACTAAATTGAGACTCCAAGGAGGAGTCAAAGGTTTGTAAACAGGCTTGATTCTAACCAGAGCCTGAACAAAAGCTTGAACATCTGGCACAGCGGCCAGCTTTTTGTGAAGTAACACAGACAAGGCAGAAATCTGTCCCTTCAGGGAACTTGCAGATAAACCTTTTTCCAATCCTTCTTGAAGGAAGGATAGAATCCTAGGAATCTTAACCTTGTCCCAAGGGAATCCTTTAGATTCACACCAACAGATATATTTTTTCCAAATTTTGTGGTAAATCTTTCTAGTTACAGTCTTTCTGGCCTGAACAAGAGTATCGATAACAGGATCTGAGAACCCTCGCTTCGATAAGATCAAGCGTTCAATCTCCAAGCAGTCAGCTGGAGTGAAACCAGATTCGGATGTTCGAACGGACCCTGAACAAGGTGGTCTCGTCTCAAAGGTAGCTTCCAAGGTGGAGCCGATGACATATTCACCAGATCTGCATACCAAGTCCTGCGTGGCCACGCAGGAGCTATCAAGATCACCGACGCCCTCTCCTGATTGATCCTGGCTACCAGCCTGGGGATGAGAGGAAACGGCGGGAACACATAAGCTAGTTTGAAGGTCCAAGGTGCTACTAGTGCATCCACTAGAGCCGCCTTGGGATCCCTGGATCTGGACCCGTAGCAAGGAACTTTGAAGTTCTGACGAGAGGCCATCAGATCCATGTCTGGAATGCCCCACAGCTGAGTGACTTGGGCAAAGATTTCCGGATGGAGTTCCCACTCCCCCGGATGCAATGTCTGACGACTCAGAAAATCCGCTTCCCAATTTTCCACTCCTGGGATGTGGATAGCAGACAGGTGGCAGGAGTGAAACTCCGCCCATAGAATGATTTTGGTCACTTCTTCCATCGCCAGGGAACTCCTTGTTCCCCCCTGATGGTTGATGTACGCAACAGTTGTCATGTTGTCTGATTGAAACCGTATGAACTTGGCCCTCGCTAGCTGAGGCCAAGCCTTGAGAGCATTGAATATCGCTCTCAGTTCCAGAATATTTATCGGTAGAAGAGATTCTTCCCGAGACCAAAGACCCTGAGCTTTCAGGGATCCCCAGACCGCGCCCCAGCCCATCAGACTGGCGTCGGTCGTGACAATGACCCACTCTGGTCTGCGGAATGTCATCCCTCGTGACAGGTTGTCCAGGGACAGCCACCAACGAAGTGAGTCTCTGGTCCTCTGATTTACTTGTATCTTCGGAGACAAGTCTGTATAGTCCCCATTCCACTGACTGAGCATGCACAGTTGTAATGGTCTTAGATGAATGCGTGCAAAAGGAACTATGTCCATTGCCGCTACCATCAACCCGATCACTTCCATGCACTGAGCTATGGAAGGAAGAGGAACGGAATGAAGTATCCGACAAGAGTCTAGAAGTTTTGTTTTTCTGGCCTCTGTCAGAAAAATCCTCATTTCTAAGGAGTCTATTATGGTTCCCAAGAAGGGAACCCTTGTTGACGGAGATAGAGAACTCTTTTCCACGTTCACTTTCCATCCGTGAGATCTGAGAAAGGCCAGGACAATGTCCGTGTGAGCCTTTGCTTGAGGAAGGGACGACGCTTGAATCAGAATGTCGTCCAAGTAAGGTACTACAGCAATGCCCCTTGGTCTTAGCACAGCTAGAAGGGACCCTAGTACCTTTGTGAAAATCCTTGGAGCAGTGGCTAATCCGAAAGGAAGCGCCACGAACTGGTAATGTTTGTCCAGGAATGCGAACCTCAGGAACCGATGATGTTCCTTGTGGATAGGAATATGTAGATACGCATCCTTTAAATCCACCGTGGTCATGAATTGACCTTCCTGGATAGAAGGAAGAATAGATCGAATGGTTTCCATCTTGAACGATGGAACCTTGAGAAACTTGTTTAAGATCTTGAGATCTAAGATTGGTCTGAACGTTCCCTCTTTCTTGGGAACTATAAACAGATTGGAGTAGAACCCCATCCCTTGTTCTCTTAATGGAACAGGATGAATCACTCCCATTTTTAACAGGTCTTCTACACAATGTAAGAATGCCTGTCTTTTTATGTGGTCTGAAGACAACTGAGACCTGTGGAACCTCCCCCCCTTGGGGGAAGTCCCTTGAATTCCAGAAGATAACCTTGGGAGACTATTTCTAGCGCCCAAGGATCCAGAACATCTCTTGCCCAAGCCTGAGCGAAGAGAGAGAGTCTGCCCCCCACCAGATCCGGTCCCGGATCGGGGGCCAACATTTCATGCTGTCTTGGTAGCAGTGGCAGGTTTCTTGGCCTGCTTTCCCTTGTTCCAGCCTTGCATTGGTCTCCAAGCTGGCTTGGCTTGAGAAGAATTACCCTCTTGCTTAGAGGACGTAGCACCTTGGGCTGGTCCGTTTCTACGAAAGGGACGAAAATTAGGTTTATTTTTTGCCTTGAAAGGCCGATCCTGAGGAAGGGCGTGGCCCTTACCCCCAGTGATATCAGAGATAATCTCTTTCAAGTCAGGGCCAAACAGCGTTTTCCCCTTGAAAGGAATGTTAAGTAGCTTGTTCTTGGAAGACGCATCAGCCGACCAAGATTTCAACCAAAGCGCTCTGCGCGCCACAATAGCAAACCCAGAATTCTTAGCCGCTAACCTAGCCAATTGCAAAGTGGCGTCTAGGGTGAAAGAATTAGCCAATTTGAAAGCATTGATTCTGTCCATAATCTCCTCAAAAGGAGGAGAATCACTATCGACCGCCTTTATCAGCTCATCGAACCAGAAACATGCGGCTGTAGCGACAGGGACAATGCATGAAATTGGTTGTAGAAGGTAACCCTGCTGAACAAACATCTTTTTAAGCAAACCTTCTAATTTTTTATCCATAGGATCTTTGAAAGCACAACTATCCTCTATGGGTATAGTGGTGCGTTTGTTTAAAGTGGAAACCGCTCCCTCGACCTTGGGGACTGTCTGCCATAAGTCCTTTCTGGGGTCGACCATAGGAAACAATTTTTTAAATATGGGGGGAGGGACGAAAGGAATACCGGGCCTTTCCCATTCTTTATTAACAATGTCCGCCACCCGCTTGGGTATAGGAAAAGCTTCTGGGGGCCCCGGCACCTCTAGGAACTTGTCCATTTTACATAGTTTCTCTGGGATGACCAACTTGTCACAATCATCCAGAGTGGATAATACCTCCTTAAGCAGAATGCGGAGATGTTCCAACTTAAATTTAAATGCAATCACATCAGGTTCAGCTTGTTGAGAAATGTTCCCTGAATCAGTAATTTCTCCCTCAGACAAAACCTCCCTGGCCCCATCAGACTGGGTTAGGGGCCCTTCAGAAATATTATTATCAGCGTCGTCATGCTCTTCAGTATCTAAAACAGAGCAGTCGCGCTTACGCTGATAAGTGTTCATTTTGGCTAAAATGTTTTTGACAGAATTATCCATTACAGCCGTTAATTGTTGCATAGTAAGGAGTATTGGCGCGCTAGATGTACTAGGGGCCTCCTGAGTGGGCAAGACTCGTGTAGACAAAGGAGGGAATGATGCAGTACCATGCTTACTCCCCTCACTTGAGGAATCATCTTGGGCATCATTGTCATTGTCACATAAATCACATTTATTTAAATGAATAGGAATTCTGGCTTCCCCACATTCAGAACACAGTCTATCTGGTAGTTCAGACATGTTAAACAGGCATAAACTTGATAACAAAGTACAAAAAACGTTTTAAAAGAAAACCGTTACTGTCACTTTAAATTTTAAACTGAACACACTTTATTACTGCAATTGCGAAAAAACATGAAGGAATTGTTCAAAATTCACCAAACTTTCACCACAGTGTCTTAAAGCCTTAAAAGTATTGCACACCAAATTTGGAAGCTTTAACCCTTAAAATAACGGAACCGGAGCCGTTTTGAACTTTAACCCCTTTACAGTCCCTGGTATCTGCTTTGCTGAGACCCAACCAAGCCCCAAGGGGAATACGATACCAAATGACGCCTTCAGAAAGTCTTTTCTAAGTATCAGAGCTCCTCTCACATGCGACTGCATGCCATGCCTCTCAAAAACAAGTGCGCAACACCGGCGCGAAAATGAGGCTCTGCCTATGCTTTGGGAAAGCCCCTAAAGAATAAGGTGTCTAAAACAGTGCCTGCCGATATTATTATATCAAAATACCCAGATAAAATGATTCCTCAAGGCTAAATATGTGTTAATAATCAATCGATTTAGCCCAGAAAAAGTCTACAGTCTTAATAAGCCCTTTTTGAAGCCCTTATTTACGATCGTAATAAACATGGCTTACCGGATCCCATAGGGAAAATGACAGCTTCCAGCATTACATCGTCTTGTTAGAATGTGTCATACCTCAAGCAGCAAGAGACTGCTCACTGTTCCCCCAACTGAAGTTAATTGCTCTCAACAGTCCTGTGTGGAACAGCCATGGATTTTAGTGACGGTTGCTAAAATCATTTTCCTCATACAAACAGAAATCTTCATCTCTTTTCTGTTTCTGAGTAAATAGTACATACCAGCACTATTTCAAAATAACAAACTCTTGATTGAATAATAAAAACTACAGTTAAACACTAAAAAACTCTAAGCCATCTCCGTGGAGATGTTGCCTGTACAACGGCAAAGAGAATGACTGGGGTAGGCGGAGCCTGGGAGGGATCATGTGACCAGCTTTGCTGGGCTCTTTGCCATTTCCTGTTGGGGAAGAGAATATCCCACAAGTAAGGATGACGCCGTGGACCGGACACACCTATGTTGGAGAAATAGACGTTTTTTTAACAGTCACAACCAACTGCCACAGCAAGCTGTGGCCCTACCTTCCCCAATAAACGACTTTGGAAAGCCTTTGGGCCCTTTAGAGATGTCCTATAGCATTCAGAGGGCCTTTGAGGGAAGCTGGATGTCACAGTTTGTAATTTTAACTGCACCAACTGTAACTTTTATACTACAACAGTGGAAATTGTTTCTAGTCAAAATTTAAGCCAGCCATGTGGAAAAACTAGGCCCCAATAAATTTTTATCACCAAAGCATATATAAAAACGATTAAACATGCCAGCAAACGTTTTATATTGTAAATATCATAAGGGTATTACCCCTGGGAGTAAGCATGATACCAGTCGTTATTAAATCACTGTATTCAGGCTTAACTTACATTAATCCGGTATCAGCAGCATTTTCTAGTGTTTTCCATCTCTAGAAAAAATCATAACTGCACATACCTGATAGCAGAATAAACTGCACGCCATTCTCTCGCTGAAGTTACCTCATCTGTGTAATCCCCTCAGACATATGTGAGAATAGCAATGGATCTTAGTTACAACCTGCTAAGATCATAGAAACCTCAGGCAGATTCTTCTTCTATTTACTGCCTGAGATAAAATAGCACAACTCCGGTACTATTTAAAAATAACAAACTTTTGATTGAAGAAAATAAACTAGCTATATTTAACCACTCTCTCCTACAACGTCCTTGCTTGTTGAGAGTTGCAAGAGAATGACTGGCTATGACAGTTAGGGGAGGAGCTATATTACAGCTCTGCTGTGGGTGTCCTCTTGCAACTTCCTGTTGGGAATGAGAATATCCCACAAGTAATGGATTATCCGTGGACTGGATACACCTTACAAGAGAAATGGTAACCTCCATGGCAGAGACAATGACATCCCCACCAGATCCGCAAACCACGATGGAGCAATCAGGATGGCCGAAGCTCGCTCCTGTTTGATGCATGCCACTACACGAGGTAGAAGTGGTAACAGTGGAAAAATGTAAGCTAGGCTGAATCCCCAAGGCACCGCTAGGGCATCTATCAGCTCTACCTGGGGATCCCTAGATCTCAACCTGTATCGGGGTAGCATGCAATGGAGTCTGGACGCCATGAGATCTATCTCCGGCGTTCCCTATCTGAGACAAATATCTGCAAACACTTTGGTGTAAAGAAATCATTCCCCGGATGGAAGGATTGCCTGCTGAGAAAGTCCGCTTCTCAGTTGTCCAAACCTGGAATGTGGATCGCTGAGAGCGAGCAGCTGTGGGACTCCACCCGCTCCAAAATCAGACACACCTCCCTCATTGCTAGGGAGCTCCTTGTTCCCCCCTGGTGGTTGATGTAAGCCACCAAGGTAATGTTGTCTGTTTGGAATCTGATGAAGCTGAACGACCCCAGAGGAGGCCACGCCCTCAGAGAATTGTAGATTGCTCGGAGTTCCAGAATATTGATCGAAAGGAGAGATTCCTCCCGCATCCATTTTCCTTGTGCCAAACTGGCACCCTAAACAGCTGCCCATCCTGCCAGACTCGCGTCCGTGTTCACAATCTCCCAGGACAGTCTTAGGAAGGATGTCCCCAGGGACAGACGCTCCTGGCGGATCCACCAAGATAGGGAGTCCCTGGTCCGAGCATACATTGATATCTGCTGTGATAGATCTGAATGATCGCCGTTCCACTGTCTCAACATGAACAATTGAAGAGGTCTGAGATGGAACCTGGCGAAAGGGATGACGTCTATGCTGGACACCATGAGCCTGATCATTTCCATACACTGAGCCACCGAAGGGCTTGAATAAGACTGAAGGGCAAGACAGGTGGACGCAATCTTCCTGCGTCGTTGATCTGTAAGAAATATTTTCATGGACAGAGTCTATTATCGTGCCCAGGAACTCCACCCTGTTGCTGGGAACTAGGGAACTCTTTCCTGAGTTGATCTTCCAACCGTGAGATTGGAGCAATAAAAGAAGAGCCCTCGAATGATCCTCTGCGAGGCTGAACGACGGCACCTGGACTAGGATGTCGTCCAAATAGGGGGCCACAGCAATGCCCCTAGATCTGGCCACTGCAAGGAGCGCACCCAGAACCTTCGTGAAGACTCTTGGGGCCGTCGCCAGGCCGAAGGGAAGGGCCACAAACTGGAAGTGTTGGTCCAGAAATGCAAATCTTAGGAACTTGAAGTGGTCCCTGTGAATTGGAACATGAAGGTAAGCATCCTTCAAGTCTATTGTCAGCATGAACTGAGCCTCTTGAACTAGGGGCAGAATAGATCCCTCACACATTCTAGAACATCCTGTCAGGTTTGACAGGAGGAATCTTTCCCTGGGCAGATGGGACCTGAATCCTATCCTGTAACCCTGTGCGACAACCTCCAGAACCCAAGAGTCCTGAACGTCCTGCAACCAGGCTCCATAGAAGAGAGACAATCTGCCCCCAACTTGGTCCGGGGACCGGTCGGGGGCGCTCCTTCATGCCGATTTTGTCTCGGCGGGCTTCTTGTTCTGCTTGGACTTGATCCAAGACTGAGCAGGTTTCCAAGTTCCCTTGGACTGATCCGCTTTCGCGGCAGGCTGCTGGCGTTGGGCCTTGTCTGCACGAAAGGGACCAAAAGTAGATCCTTTAGGTTTAGCCTTCTTATCCCATGGTAGGAAAGCTCCCTTGCCTCCCGTAACCGTGGATATGATCGAATCCAATCCTAAGCTGAACAGAATCTTTCCTTGAAAAGGCAGGGACAACAGCCTCGACTTAGAGGCCATGTCTGCAGACCAAGACTTTAGCCACAGAGCCCTGCAAGCTAAAAAGGAGAATCCTGAAACCTTTGTGTTCAGGCGAATAGTTTGCATATTGGCGTCACAAATGAAAGAATTGTCGACCTTCAACCCCTAAATCTTATCCTGTATCTCGTCGATGGAAGTCTCCCTCTCGACCATATCACACAGGGATTCACACCAATATGTCAAAGCTCCGTCAACCGCAGCTACAGCCACTGCCGGTTGAAAAACAAACCACGTGTGTTGAAACATTTTCCTTAACATATTTTCCAACTTTTTATCCATGGGCTCCTTAAACGACAAACTATCCTCGAGAGGAATAGTCGTATGCTTCGTGAGTGTAGAGATGGCACCATCCACCTTAGGAACAGTCTCCCACAGCTCGAGCTAAGAGTCCGGAACAGTTTCTTAAAGGAAGAAGAAGGGGAAAAGGAAGAACCTAATCGCTCCCATTCATTCTTAATAATATTAGCCATCTTAACAGGAACCGGGAAGGTCTGAGGCACCACCCTGTCCTCATATACCTGATCAAGCTTAGGAATCGAAGGTTGCTCCGGAAGCTTCGGTTCTGGGACCTTCAGAGTAGCAAGCACTTGCTTCAGCAAAAAGCTTAAATTCTCCATCCTAAACCTAAAGTCTGGCTCCTCCGCAGTCGGAGGATGAGATAACACGAACTCCGACCCATAAGGAGCCTCCTCCGAAGAGTCGGAGAGGGCCAAGTCATCGTATAATGCCTCTGATATTTACATAGGCGTAGACAACCCCTGGGCCGGGCCACCATGATACGCCATACGATTGTGCTTAGCAGAACCTGGTAAGGTATGGATCACTTTCGATACCGCAGTTTGCAGCTTATCCGCAAAATCTGACGGCCAACGAATCTCTCCCGTAGGAGTAATGGTTAGACCCTGGGGCGCTGCATCTGCACTCGAAGATGAAAGCAGGGAACACACCTCATGGGACAAGGAGCCCTCAGAGGTAGACGGCTCAGTAGTACTAGACATCCTCTTAGTTTTAGATGTCATAACTTTATCAAAGCATGTGGAGCATAGTTGAGCAGGCTGATCTACAAGAACCTCCTCACAATAAACACAGGAATGAGGCTTTGTTAAAGAGGGAGTACCCTCTAACGCATCAGAGTCCTCCATAGCTTGCGCTTTTATTTTGGAATAGACTAGCTTAAAAAAAAGACACCTTTACCACCAATGGCCGGGGCACACACCACCTCCTATGACCCGGACTACAGAAACTGCTTTGTCTCCTATGCCACTGATCAACAGAGCAAGTGAAAACTCACACCCGGTAACCTGGGATGCCTCGCAGGACCGCCCCTGCACTAAGGAGAAAACGCGCCAAAATCGGCCATGCAAATACTGCAGGAAGTCAACCTAAAGTTCCATCATTGCCAGAGCCACATCTCGCACATAACGCAGCAATAACACAATAAACAATATTATGTAGAAACCCCCCGTTCAATAATCCCCTCACTAGGAATATTAACCCTTGATTCCATAAGATAAAAGCGCCACACTGTGACCCTGTCTTCTGTGTTATCATTATGTATAAAAAAAATGAAGCAATCTTACCAGAATCAATGCCGTGGAACAGGAACACGGTCCTTCAAGTGTAACAGGTAGAAGCATCGCTCCTGACATGGACTTGAGTGCAGAAAGCAGGCAGCGAAACTCGTCAACGCCGATTGCTTGTGGAGCTGTTATGATGATTCAGGATGGTTTTGCAGAAAGACTCTCTCTGCATCTCTGGACTCTAACTTTCATCCAGGCTCTCACTGAGAGGCTGACAGGACTACTTAAAACTCCAGTCCCATTCCGAAGAGTACTACTCTCCATAAGAGACTACTCCAAATCTTCGGCACTTCTCTGCCATCCTCCTGTGACGAAAGGCAAGGAATGACTGGGGGATGAGGGGAGTGGGGGAGGTATTTAAGACTTTGGCAGCCGTGTCTTTGACTCCTCCTGGTGGCCAGGTTCTTATTTCCGAAAAGTAATGAATGAATCTGTGGACTCTCCTCCCATTTAGATGGAAACAAGAGACTACCAGGACTAGGATCTCATCCCTCCATCGTCTAGCGCTGTTCGCTATCTGATTCAGAAGCCTTAGGATCCATTGACGAATCAGAACTGGAATCCTCCAAAGCCGCCAACACATGCCGCAGCAGAACACGCAGGCGCACCAGTCTGAACCTAAAAGCAAAATCCACCTCCGGCGGGGCACCTGAAGGCCCCGACCCTGAAGGCTGTACCCCTGAAGCCTCAGAGAAAACCGCATTCCCAGAGGAAAGATCCAATAAAATCGAACTCGCACCTGACACCCTCAGATTAAGGGGACACGGATGAACTCTTCGTTTTCAATTAGGATGTAAGTGCGCCAACGCCAAAGATATGGCCATGCGGAACCGTGCAGTAACCTCTGGTGGAAATAAACCTCCTTCCGGAGAAGGTGTAACGGTATTCAGGACAACTGCCAGTGTAGGGACAGAATATTCTAAGGAACACACCTCACATGGGACACAGAATCCTCAGAGGCGGATGGTTAAGCGGTCTCTAACCTCACCCCAGAGGGAGAAGAGAGCACTCTATTAAAGCATACGGAAAATAAATGATTGGGCTGGATTATCCTGGCCTCCCCACAATCTATGCAAGTACCAGAATCTGGATCAGAGAAATCCTTCTCCAAACTATCAGAATCCTCCATATCTTGACTTATTAAATTATGGACAAAAGCAACTGGCACCTTACACCCCCAATGGCTGGGGCACTCACCACCTCCTATGACCCAGACAAGTAGAGAAAAAGATTGTCTATACCGACACTCGGTCACGAATACAGAAAACGTGACCACGCCAGGTCACGAGGTGCGACATGTAGGCCAAAGAAAAGTGCGCCAGTCCATAAGAACTGCGTAGCTCGAAAAAATGGTATGTTATGATTAAAGTCCCCCACTGCTCAATAACCCTCCTCAGGAGATATTAACCCTTGATTCCATAAAGATAAAGGAGTCCCACTGAGACCCTGTCTTCTATCATTTACATTACATTCCCACAATGAAAGGAAAATGAAACGATCTTACCGGAATCTATTCCGTGGAACAGTAACACGGTCCTTCAAGTTTGACAGATAGTAGCATTGCTTCTGACATTGACTTGAGTGCAGAAAGCAGGCAGCGAAACTCGTCAACGCTGATTGCTTGCGGAGCTGTTAATATGAGTCAGGATGGTTTCGCAGAAAGACTCTCCCTGCATCTCCGGACTCTAACTTTCATCAGTGCTCTCTCACTGAGAGGCTGACAGGACTACTTAAAACTCCAGTCCCATCTCGAAGAGTACTACCCTCCATAAGAGACTACTCCGAAATCTTCTGACACTTCTCTGTCAACCTCCTGTGACGAAAGGCAAAGAATGACTGGGGGATGAGGGAAGTGGGGGAGGTATTTAAGCCTTTGGCCTAGGTGTCTTTGCTTCCTTCTGGTGGCCAGGTTCTGTATTTCCCAAAAGTAATGAATGCAGCTGTGGACTCTCCCCATTTTAAGAAGAAAAACTTACCTATAAAATAATAAAAAAAACTAAGTTTAAACTATAAATAAACCTAACATTACTATTTATAAAAAATAAAAGATACCAAAAATAAAAAAACTAAATTGCAAAAATGTTAAAATCCTAACACTACGAAATAAATAAAACCTAATATTACAAAAAATAACAATCTAATATTACACATAACAACAAAAACTAATATTACACAAAACAACATCATCTAACAATACAGATTTTTTTTTTATCCTCAATAAAAAAAATTAATTCTAATCTAACACCCCGTTTAAAATAAAAAAAAAAACACTCCAAAATAAAAACGGCCCCTAATCTAACAATAAACTACCAATAGTCCTTAAAAGGGCCTTTTGCAGGGTTGCCCTAAGTTTAACAGTTCTTTTACACAAAAATACAAAGTCCTCCCTAACAGTACAAACCCCCAAAATAAAAAAGACCTAACTTAACAAAAACCTAATCTACCTATTGTCCCAAAAGGGAAATTTATATGGGCATTGTCCTTAAAAGGGCACTCAGCTCTTTTAGTGCCCATGAAAATAAAAAAAGTCCTAATCTAATTGGGGGGCATGGGTTAGATTAGGGCTTTTTTATTTTTATGGGCACTAAAAGCCGACCCCTTTAGGGGCAATGGGTAGATTAGCTTTTTGTTAATTTAGGCCTTTTTTATTTTGGGGTGTTGGGTGGGTGAAGGGTTGTACTGTTAGGGGGGACTGTTTTTTTTTGTGTAAAAGAGATGTTAAACTTAGGGCAATGCCCTGTAAAAGTCCCTTTTAAGGGCTATTGGTAGTTTATTGTTAGACAGGGGTGTTTTTATTTTGGGGTGGCTTTTTTATTTTAAATGGGGTATTAGATTAGGATTAACTTTTTTTATTTTGGATAATTTAGTTGTTTTTCTCTGTTATGTTAGATTTTGTTATTTTGTGTAATATTAGGTTTTGTTATTTTGTGTAATATTAGATTGTTATTTTTTGTAATGTTAGATTTTATTTATTTTGTAGTGTTAGGATGTTTTAATTTTTGTAATTCAGGTTTTTAATTTTTGGTATCTTGTTAGGCTTATTTATAGTTTAAGCTTAGGTTGTTTTTTTATTTTACAGGTAAGTTTTATTTATTTTAAGGTAGTTATATTATAACTTTAATTTAAAGTTAGGGGATGTTAGGTTTAGGGGTTAATAGTTGAATTTAGTTTGTTGCGATGTGGTGGGACGACAGTTTAGGGGTTAATAGGTTTATTTTAGTGCTTGTGATGCGGGGTGACGGTTTAGGGGTTAATAGGTAGTTTATGGGTGTTAGTGTACTCTGTAACATTTTTTTTATGAGTTTTGTGAAACATTTTTGTTTTGCAAAATCAATAAGTACTGGCCTTCGATTGCGGAATGGATCCTTGCAGTATAGGCTATAACACTAGTGGGTAAAGCAGTAAGGCGATACTTATAATACCAGTGAGCTGACCATTCCACACTCAAAGGCCATTTTTAAGCGGTAAAGCCATACCGCACAATTTGTAATCCGGGTCCTTGTAATTACAATAGATTTTTGTTGTGCTGCTAAAGAATAAGATATCAGCTAAAGTCTTAACATTTTTTAAAACTAATCAACATCCTTTTTTTTCTCCACTCCATCCACCATTTGCCTTATATGGAGGAGCCAATATAGGGTTTAGTCAGCAGACTACCACGGTCATAAAGCTAGTATAACATTTATTTCATTGCAGTTTTTATCAGTTTAAGCAAATAAGGAACAGACATGTAGCAGGGTTATAGTCTTGAAAAGTCAGCAGGTGCTTTTTAAGTTCTGAGTATTAGAAATTGCTCAATTTTCAGAGCTAAATTTACATGGAAAGGGGGAGAAAAAATAATGAAAGTATATTGCAAAGTTGTTTCATTTTACATAACTAAACATTTTAAATACAAATCTCAAGGTGTTTACGGTCCCTTTAACAGTTTAGCCGTCCACATGGAATGGCCATTAAATGAATACCAAACACAATTTTTAAACAGAATTGTAAAACATAGGAGCAGGCCCATTTTAGGTTCAGCACCCTGGATAGCGCTTGCTTATTAGTGGCTACATTTAGCCACCAATAAGCAAGCGTAACCCAGGTTCTGACCCAAAAATGGGCTGGCTCCTAAGCTTTACATTCCGCTTTTTGAATAAAGATAGCAAGAGAACAAAGAAAAATTGATAAGAGGAGTAAATTAGAAAGTTGCTTAAAATTGCATGCTCTATCTGAATCATTAAATAAAAAAACTGGGTTTAGCATCTCTTTAAGCTAGAATTAGATATTTTAAATTTCACAATTATTTTCTGCTTTGGATAACTTAATATTTATAAATAACAGAAAAACATCATTTATGCTTACCTGATAAATTAATTTCATTCATGGTGGTTAAGAGTCCACGATGACTCCTGGGAATTATCTTTCCTGACCACTAGGAGGAGGCAAAGATTTGCAAACCCCAAGACCGCTATCAAACAACTCCATCCTTACCAGAAACTAGTCTGATGCATAACCAAGCAAAAAAGGTAGGACAAAGAATCAAGAATAAAAACAGAATTTATGCTTACCTGATAAATTACTTTCTCCAACGGTGTGTCAGGTCCACGGCGTCATCCTTACTTGTGGGATATTCTCTTCCCCAACAGGAAATGGCAAAGAGCCCAGCAAAGCTGGTCACATGATCCCTCCTAGGCTCCGCCTTCCCCAGTCATTCGACCGACGTAAAGGAGGAATATGCATAGGAGAAATCATATGATACCGTGGTGACTGTAGTTAGAGAAAATAATTCATCAGACCTGATTAAAAACCAGGGCGGGCCGTGGACCGGACACACCGTTGGAGAAAGTAATTTATCAGGTAAGCATAAATTCTGTTTTCTCCAACATAGGTGTGTCCGGTCCACGGCGTCATCCTTACTTGTGGGAACCAATACCAAAGCTTTAGGACACGGATGATGGGAGGGAGCAAATCAGGTCACCTAGATGGAAGGCACCACGGCTTGCAAAACCTTTCTCCCAAAAATAGCCTCCGAAGAAGCAAAAGTATCAAATTTGTAAAATTTGGTAAAAGTGTGCAGTGAAGACCAAGTCGCTGCCTTACATATCTGATCAACAGAAGCCTCGTTCTTGAAGGCCCATGTGGAAGCCACAGCCCTAGTGGAGTGAGCTGTGATTCTTTCAGGAGGCTGCCGTCCGGCAGTCTCATAAGCTAATCGGATGATGCTTTTAAGCCAAAAAGAGAGAGAGGTAGAAGTTGCTTTTTGACCTCTCCTTTTACCAGAATAAACAACAAACAAGTAGGATGTTTGTCTGAAATCCTTTGTAGCCTCTAAATAGAATTTTAGAGCACGAACTACATCCAAATTGTGCAACAAACGTTCCTTCTTTGAAACTGGATTCGGACACAAAGAAGGCACAACTATCTCCTGGTTAATATTTTTGTTAGAAACAACTTTCGGAAGAAAACCAGGTTTAGTACGCAAAACCACCTTATCTGCATGGAACACCAGATAAGGAGGAGAACACTGCAGAGCAGATAACTCTGAAACTCTTCTGGCAGAAGAAATTGCAACCAAAAACAAAACTTTCCAAGATAATAACTTAATATCTACGGAATGTAAGGGTTCAAACGGAACCCCTTGAAGAACTGAAAGAACTAAATTGAGACTCCAAGTAGGAGTCAAAGGTTTGTAAACAGGCTTGATTCTAACCAGAGCCTGAACAAAAGCTTGAACATCTGGCACAGCCGCCAGCATTTTGTGAAGTAAAACAGATAAAGCAGAAATCTGTCCCTTCAAAGAACTTGCAGATAATCCTTTCTCCAAACCCTCTTGTAGAAAGGATAGAATCTTAGGAATCTTAATCTTGTTCCATGGGAATCCTTTAGATTCGCACCAACAGATATATTTTTTCCATATTTTATGGTAAATTTTTCTAGTTACAGGCTTTCTAGCCTGAATAAGAGTATCAATGACAGAATCTGAGAACCCACGCTTTGATAAAATCAAGCGTTCAATCTCCAAGCAGTCAGTTGGAGTGAGGCCAGATTCGGATGTTCGAACGGACCTTGAACAAGAAGGTCCTGTCTCAAAGGTAGCTTCCATGGTGGAGCCGATGACATATTCACCAGGTCTGCATACCAAGTTCTGCGTGGCCACGCAGGAGCTATCAAGATCACCGAAACCCTCTCCTGATTGATCCTGGCTACCAGCCTGGGAATGAGAGGAAACGGTGGGAATACATAAGCTAGGTTGAAGGTCCAGGGCGCTACTAGTGCATCCACTAGAGTCGCCTTGGGATCCCTGGATCTGGACCCGTAGCAAGGAACCTTGAAGTTCTGATGAGACGCCATCAGATCCATGTCTGGAATGCCCCATAATTGAGTTATTTGGGCAAAGATTTCCGGATGGAGTTCCCACTCCCCCGGATGAAATGTCTGACGACTCAGAAAATCCGCTTCCCAATTTTCCACTCCTGGGATGTGGATTGCAGACAAGTGGCAGGAGTGAATCTCCGCCCATCGAATTATTTTGGTCACTTCTTCCATCGCCAGGGAACTCCTTGTTCCCCCCTGATGGTTGATATATGCAACAGTCGTCATGTTGTCTGATTGAAACCTTATGAATTTGGCCTTTGCTAGTTGAGGCCAAGCCTTGAGAGTATTGAATATCGCTCTTAGTTCCAGAATGTTTATCGGGAGAAGAGATTCTTCCCGAGACCATAGACCCTGAGCTTTCAGGGGTTCCCAGACCGCGCCCCAGCCCACCAGACTGGCGTCGGTCGTGACAATGACCCACTCTGGTCTGCGGAAGCTCATCCCTTGTGACAGGTTGTCCAGGGTCAGCCACCAACGGAGTGAATCTCTGGTCCTCTGATCTACTTGGATCGTCGGAGACAAGTCTGTATAATCCCCATTCCACTGTCTGAGCATGCACAGTTGTAATGGTCTTAGATGAATTCGCGCAAAAGGAACTATGTCCATTGCCGCAACCATCAAACCTATTACTTCCATGCACTGCGCAATGGAAGAAAGAAGAACAGAATGAAGTACTTGACAAGAGCTTAGAAGTTTTGATTTTCTGGCCTCTGTCAGAAAAATCTTCATTTCTAAGGAGTCTAATATTGTTCCCAAGAAGGGAACTCTTGTTGACGGGGATAGAGAACTTTTTTCTACGTTCACTTTCCACCCGTGAGATCTGAGAAAGGCTAGGACAATGTCCGTATGAGCCTTTGCTTGTGGCAGAGACGACGCTTGAATCAGTATGTCGTCCAAGTAAGGTACTACTGCAATGCCCCTTGTTCTTAGCACCGCTAGAAGGGACCCTAGTACCTTTGTGAAAATCCTTGGAGCAGTGGCTAATCCGAATGGAAGTGCCACGAACTGGTAATGTTTGTCCAGAAAGGCGAACCTTAGGAACCGATGATGTTCCTTGTGGATAGGAATATGTAGATACGCATCCTTTAAATCCACCGTGGTCATGAATTGACCTTCCTGGATGGTAGGAAGAATTGTCCGAATGGTTTCCATTTTGAACGATGGAACCCTGAGAAATTTGTTTAGGATCTTGAGATCTAAGATTGGTCTGAATGTTCCCTCTTTTTTGGGAACTATGAACAGATTGGAGTAGAATCCCATCCCTTGTTCTCCTAACGGAACAGGATGAATCACTCCCATTTTTAACAGGTCTTCTACACAATGTAAGAATGCCTGTCTTTTTATGTGGTCTGAAGACAATTGAGACCTGTGGAACCTTCCCCTTGGGGGTAGCTCCTTGAATTCCAGAAGATAACATTGGGATACTATTTCTAGTGCCCAAGGATCCAGAACATCTCTTGCCCAAGCCTGAGCGAAGAGAGAAAGTCTGCCTCCCACCAGATCCGGTCCCGGATCGGGGGCCAACATCTCATGCTGTCTTGGTAGCAGTGGCAGGTTTCTTGGCCTGCTTACCTTTGTTCCAGCCTTGCATTGGCCTCCAGGCTGGCTTGGTTTGAGAAGTATTACCCTCTTGCTTAGAGGATGTAGAATTTGAGGCTGGTCCGTTTCTACGAAAGGGACGAAAATTTGGTTTATTTTTAGCCTTAAAATACCTATCCTGAGGAAGGGCGTGGCCCTTTCCCCCAGTGATATCTGAAATAATCTCTTTCAAATCAGGGCCAAACAGCGTTTTCCCCTTGAAAGGTATGTTAAGCAATTTGTTCTTGGAGGACGCATCCGCTGACCAAGACTTTAGCCAAAGCGCTCTGCGCGCCACAATAGCAAAACCTTAATTTTTCGCCGCTAATCTAGCTAATTGCAAAGTGGCGTCCAAAGTAAAAGAGTTAGCCAATTTAAGAGCTTGAACTCTGTCCATAACCTCCTCATAAGAAGATTCTTTATTGAGCGACTTTTCTAGTTCATCGAACCAGAAACACGCTGCTGTAGTGACAGGAACAATGCATGAAATTGGTTGTAGAAGGTAACCTTGCTGAACAAACAACTTTTTAAGCAAACCCTCTAATTTTTTATCCATAGGATCTTTGAAAGCACAACTATCTTCTATAGGGATAGTAGTGCGTTTGTTTAGAGTAGAAACCGCCCCCTCGACCTTGGGGACTGTCTGCCATAAGTCCTTTCTGGGGTCGACCATAGGAAACATTTTCTTAAATATAGGGGGAGGGACAAAAGGTATGCCGGGCCTTTCCCATTCTTTATTTACAATGTCCGCCACCCGCTTGGGTATAGGAAAAGCTTCGGGGGGCACCGGGACCTCTAGGAACTTGTCCATCTTACATAATTTCTCTGGAATGACCAAATTGTCACAATCATCCAGAGTAGATAACACCTCCTTAAGCAGAGCGCGGAGATGTTCCAATTTAAATTTGAATGTAATAACATCAGGTTCAGCTTGATGAGAAATTTTTCCTGAATCTGAAATTTCTCCCTCAGACAAAACCTCCCTGGCCCCTTCAGTCTGGTGTAAGGGCATGTCAGAACCATTATCATCAGCGTCCTCATGCTCTTCAGTATCTAAAACAGAGCAGTCGCGCTTACGCTGATAAGTGGGCATTTTGGCTAAAATGTTTTTAATAGAATTATCCATTACAGCCGTTAATTGTTGCATAGTAAGAAGTATTGGCGCACTAGATGTACTAGGGGCCTCCTGTGTGGGCAAGACTGGCGTAGACACAGGAGGGGATGATGCAGTACCATGCTTACTCCCCTCACTTGAGGAATCATCTTGGGCATCATTTTCCCTAAATTGTTTGTCACATACATCACATCTATTTAAATGAGAAGGAACCTTGGCTTCTCCACATACAGAACATAGTCTATCTGATAGTTCAGACATGTTAAGCAGGCATAAACTTGATAACAAAGCACAAAAAACGTTTTAAAATAAAACCGTTACTGTCACTTTAAATTTTAAACTGAACACACTTTATTACTGAATATGAAAAAAAGTATGAAGGAATTGTTCAAAATTCACCAAAATTCACCAAAATTTCAGCCTTAAAAGTATTGCACACCCAATTTGAAAGCTTTAACTCTTAAAATAACGGAACCGGAGCCGTTTTTACATTTAACCCCTATACAGTCCCTGGTATCTGCTTTGCTGAGACCCAACCAAGCCCAGAGGGGAATACGATACCAAATGACGCCTTCAGTAAACTTTTTCTGTGTATCTGAGCTCCTCACACATGCATCTGCATGCCTTGCTTCCCAAAAACAACTGCGCATTAGTGGCGCGAAAATGAGGCTCTGCCTATGATTAGAAAAGGCCCCCAGTGAAAAAGGTGTCCAATACAGTGCCTGCCGTTTTTTTAACATAATTCCCAAGATTAAAATAACTCCTCAAAGCTATAATCTATTAAAAATGCTTATAAAGTAATCGTTTTAGCCCAGAAAAATGTCTACCAGTCTTTAAAGCCCTTGTGAAGCCCTTTATTCTTATTAAGAAAATGGCTTACCGGATCCCATAGGGAAAATGACAGCTTCCAGCATTACCAAGTCTTGTTAGAAATGTGTCATACTTCAAGCAGCAAAGTCTGCCCACTGTTTCCCCCAACTGAAGTTAATTCATCTCAACAGTCCTGTGTGGAAACAGCCATCGATTTTAGTAACGGTTGCTAAAATCATTTTCCTCTTACAAACAGAAATCTTCATCTCTTTTCTGTTTCAGAGTAAATAGTACATACCAGCACTATTTTAAAATAACAAACTCTTGATAGAAGAATAAGAAACTACATTTAAACACCAAAAAACTCTGAGCCATCTCCGTGGAGATGTTGCCTGTGCAACGGCAAAGAGAATGACTGGGGAAGGCGGAGCCTAGGAGGGATCATGTGACCAGCTTTGCTGGGCTCTTTGCCATTTCCTGTTGGGGAAGAGAATATCCCACAAGTAAGGATGACGCCGTGGACCGGACACACCTATGTTGGAGAAATAACAGAATTTATGCTTACCTGATAAATTACACGGCGTCATCCATTACTTGTGGGATATTCTCCTCCCCTACAGGGAAAGGCAAGGAGAGCACACAGCAAGAGCTGTCCATATAACTCCCCCTCTGGCTCCGCCCCCCAGTCATTCGACCGACGGTTAGGAGAAAAAGGAGAAAAAGGAGAAACTATAGGGTGCCGTGGTGACTGTAGTGTATTAAGAAAAAGAAAAAATTTTCAAACCTGATTAAAAAACCAGGGCGGGCCGTGGACCGGACACACCGTTGGAGAAAGTAATTTATCAGGTAAGCATAAATTCTGTTTTCTCCAACATTGGTGTGTCCGGTCCACGGCGTCATCCATTACTTGTGGGAACCAATACCAAAGCTTTAGGACACGGATGAAGGGAGGGAGCAAATCAGGTTACCTAAACAGAAGGCACCACGGCTTGCAAAACCTTTCTCCCAAAAACAGCCTCCGAAGAAGCAAAAATATCAAATTTGTAAAATTTGGCAAAAGTGTGCAGAGAAGACCAAGTCGCTGCCTTACATATCTGATTAACAGAAGCCTCGTTCTTGAAGGCCCATGTGGAAGCCACAGCCCAAGTGGAGTGAGCTGGGATTCGTTAAGGAGGCTGCCGTCCGGCAGTCTCATAAGCCAATCGGATAATGCTTTTCAGCCAGAAAGAGAGGTAGCAATAGCTTTTTGTCCTCTCCTCTTACCAGAGTAAACGACAAACAAGGATGAGGTTTGTCTAAAATTCTTTGTTGCTTCTAAATAGAACTTTAAAGCACGGACTACATCTAAATTGTGTAACAAACGTTCCTTCTTTGAAACTGGATTCGGGCACAGAGAAGGAACAACTATTTCCTGGTTAATATTCTTGTTGGAAACAACTTTTGGAAGAAAACCAGGCTTGGTACGCAAAATAACCTTATCTGAATGGAACACCAGATAGGGTGGATCACACTGCAAAGCAGATAATCCAGAAACTCTTCTAGCAGAAGAAATAGCAACCAAAAACAGAACGTTCCAAGATAGCAACTTGATATCTATGGAATGTAAGGATTCAAACGGAACCCCCTGAAGAACTGAAAGAACTAAATTTAGACTCCAAGGATGAGTCAAGGGTCTGTAAACAGGTTTGATTCTGACCAAAGCCTGTACAAAAGCTTGTACCTCTGGCACAGCTGCCAGTCGTTTGTATAACAAGACAGATAAAGCAGAAATCTGTCCTTTTAGAGAACTCGCTGACAATCCCTTATCCAAACCTTCTTGGAGAAAGGAGAGGATCTTAGGAATTTTAATCTTACTCCAGGAGAATCCCTTGGATTCACACCAACAGATATATCTTTTCCATATTTTATGGTAAATCTTTCTAGACACAGGTTTTCTGGATCTATCACTGAATCTGAAAACCCACGCTTGGATAAAATCAAACGTTCAATTTCCAAGCAGTCAGCTGCAGAGAAATTAGATTTGGATGTTCGAATGGACCTTGTACTAGAAGATCCTGTCTCAAAGGTAGCTTCCATGGTGGAGCCGATGAAATATTCACCAAGGTCTGCATACCAAGTCCTGCGCGGCCACGCAGGAGCTATCAGAATCACAGAGGCCTTCTCCTGTTTGATCCTGGCTACAAGCCTGGGAAGGAGAGGGAACGGTGGAAACGCATAAGCTAGGTTGAACGACCAAGGCGCCACTAATGCATCCACTAGAGTAGCCTTGGGATCCCTGGATCTTGACCCGTAGCAAGGAACCTTGAAGTTCTGACGAGACGCCATCAGATCCATGTCTGGAATGCCCCATAATTGAGTTAACTGGGCAAACACCTCCGGGTGGAGTTCCCACTCCCCCGGATAGAAAATCTGACGACTCAGATAATCCGCCTCCCAGTTTTCTACTCCTGGGATGTGGATTGCAGATAGGTGGCAGGAGTGATCCTCCGCCCATTTGATGATCTTGGATACCTCTCTCATCGCCAAGGAACTCCTTGTTCCTCCCTGATGGTTGATGTAAGCTACAGTCGTCATGTTATCTGACTGGAATCTTATGTATCCGGCCTTCGCTAGATGAGGCCAAGCCCGGAGAGCATTGAATATCGCTCTCAGTTCCAGGATGTTGATCGGGAGAAGAGACTCTTCCTGAGACCATAAACCCTGAGTTTTCAGGGAATCCCAGACCGCGCCCCAGCCTGATAGACTGGCGTCGGTCGTGACAATGACCCACTTTGGTCTGCAGAAACTCATTCCCTGAGACAGGTGATCCTGTCTACTGGAGCATGCACAGTTGTAATGGTCTTAGATGAATTAGAGCAAAAGGAACTATGTCCATTGCTGCAACCATCAACCCTACTACTTCCATGCACTGAGCTATGGAAGGCTGCAGAATAGAGAGAAGAACTTGACAAGCGTTTAGAAGCTTTGACTTTCTGACTTCTGTCAGGAAGATCTTCATTTCAAAAGAATCATTATTGTTCCCAAAAAGGGAACTCTTGTCGATGGAGACAGGGAACTCTTTTCTACGTTCACCTTCCACCCGTGAGATCTGAGAAAGGCTAGAACAATGTCTGTATGAGCCTTTGCCTTGGAAAGAGACGGCGCTTGAATTAGAATGTCGTCCAGATAAGGTGCCACTGCAATGCCCCTTGGTCTTAGAACCGCTAGAAGGGACCCGAGCACCTTTGTGAAAATTCTGGGAGCAGTGGCTAGTCCGAATGGGAGAGCCACGAACTGATAATGTTTGTCCAGAAAGGCGAACCTTAGGAACTGATGATGATCTTTGTGGATAGGAATATGTAGATACGCATCCTTTAAATCCACGGTAGTCATATATTGACCCTCCTGGATTGTAGGTAAAATTGTTCGAATGGTTTCCATTTTGGACGATGGAACTCTGAGAAATTTGTTTAGAAATTTTAAATCCAGAATTGGTCTGAAAGTTCCCTCTTCTTTGGGAACTACAAACAGATTTGAGTAAAAACCCCTGACCTTGTTCCACATTTGGAACTGGGTGTATCACTCCCATCTTTAACAGGTCTTCTACACAATGTAAGAATGCCTGTCTACTTATTTGGTTTGAAGATAAGTGAGAAATGTGGAACCTTCCCCATGGGGGTAGTTCCTTGAATTCTAGAAGATAACCCTGAGAGACTATTTCTATTGTCAAGGGATCCTGAACATCTCTTGCGCAAGCCTGAGCAAAGAGAGAGAGTCTGTCCCCTACTAGATCCGGTCCCGGATCGGGGGCTACCTCTTCATACTGTCTTGGTAGCAGCAGCAGGCTTCTTGGCCTGTTTACCCTTATTCCAGCCTTGCATTGGTTTCCAAGCTGGTTTAGTCTGGGAAGCGTTACCCTCTTGTCTAGAGGCTGCCGAGTTAGAAGCCGGTCCGTTCCTGAAATTGCGAAAGGAACGAAAATTGGACTTATTCTTAGCCTTGAAAGGCCTATCCTGTGGGAGGGCATGGCCCTTTCCCCCAGTGATGTCTGAAATAATTTCTTTCAATTCTGGCCCAAAAAGGGTCTTACCTTTGAAAAGGATATTAAGCAATTTTGTCTTGGAAGATACATCCGCCGACCAAGACTTTAGCCAGAGCGCTCTGCGCGCCACAATTGCAAACCCTGAATTTTTCGCCGCTAATCTCGCTAACTGCAAAGCGGCGTCTAAAATAAAGGAATTAGCTAACTTAAGTGCGTGAATTCTGTCCATGACTTCCTCATACGGAGTCTCCCTACTGAGCGACTTTTCCAGTTCCTCGAACCAGAACCACGCGGCTGTAGTGACAGGAATAATGCACGAAATAGGTTGAAGGAGGTAACCTTGCTGTACAAAAATCTTTTTAAGCAAACCCTCCAATTTTTTATCCATATGATCTTTGAAAACACAATTGTCCTCAATGGGAATGGTTGTGCGTTTGGCTAGTGTAGAAACCGCCCCCTCGACCTTAAGGACTGTTTGCCATATGTCCTTCCTGGGGTCGACCATAGGGAACAATTTCTTAAATATAGGAGGAGGGACAAAAGGTATGCCTGGCTTCTCCCACTCCTTATTCACTATGTCCGCCACCCGTTTAGGTATCGGAAAGGCATCAGGGTGCACCGGGACCTCTAGGAACTTGTCCATCTTGCACAAGTTTTCTGGGATGACCAGATTGTCACAATCATCCAGAGTAGATAGCACCTCCTTAAGTAATGCGCGGAGATGCTCTGATTTAAATTTAAATGTCACAACATCAGGTTCTGCCTGCTGAGAAATTCTTCCTGTATCAGAAATTTCTCCATCTGAGAAACCCTCCCTCACTGCCACTTGAGACTGGTGTGAGGGTATGACAGAAAAATTATCATCAGCGCCCTCCTGCTCTACAGTGTTTAAAACAGAGCAATCGCGCTTTCTCTGAAATGCTGGCATTTTGGATAAAATATTAGCTATGGAGTTATCCATTACTGCCGTCAATTGTTGCATAGTAACAAGCATTGGCGCGCTAGAAGTACTAGGGGTCGCCTGCGCGGGCATAACTGGTATAGACACAGAAGGAGAAGATGTAGAACTATCTCTACTTCCTTCATCTGAGGAATCATCCTGGGCAACCTTACTATTTGTGACAATACTGTCCTTACTGTGTTTGGACGCTATGGCACAATTATCACATATATTTGAAGGGGGAACCACATTGGCTTCCATACATACAGAACATGATCTATCAGAAGGTACAGACATGTTAAACAGGCTTAAACTGGTTAATAAAGTACAAAAACCGTTTTAAAACAAAACCGTTACTGTCTCTTTAAATGTTAAACAGGGCACACTTTATTACTGAATATGTGAAAAACTATGAAGGAATTATCCAATCTTTACCAAATTTTCACCACAGCGTCTTAATGCATTCAAAGTATTGCACCCCAATTTTCAAGCTGTTAACCCTTAAAATGTGGAAACCGGAGCCGTTTGCAATTTTAACCCCACTACAGTCCCAGCCACAGCCTTTGTTGTGACTTCAACTATCCCAGGGGGGGTATTTCAAGCCTTCTAGGAACTTTTTCAGTGGACACCAGACCCTCTCACATGCATCTGCATGCACTGTACTTAAAAGAAACTGTGCAATAATGGCGCGAAAATGAGGCTCTGCCTAATACAGTGAAAGGCCCTTCCTGACTGGGAAGGTGTCTTAACTAGTGCCTGGCGATAAAAAACGTTCCCCAAATAATAAAAGTGTGAAATCCACTTCAAACTTTAAATAAAAACTTAAATAAACAATCGATTTAGCCCTTAAGAGTGTCCACCAGTTAATAGCCCATAATAAGCCCTTTATTCTTTCTAAGTCTAAGAAAATGGCTTACCGATCCCCATGAGGGAAAAATGACAGCCTTCCAGCATTACACAGTCTTGTTAGAAAATGGCTAGTCATACCTTGAGCAGAAAAGTCTGCAAACTGTTCCCCCCAACTGAAGTTCTCTCATCTCAACAGTCCTGTGTGGGAACAGCAATCGATTTTAGTTACTGCTGCTAAAATCATACTCCTCTTTTAAACAGAACTCTTCATCTCTTTCTGTTTCCGAGTAAATAGTACATACCAGCACTATTTTAAAATAACAAACTCTTGATAGAAGAAATAAAAAACTACAACTAACACCACAAACTCCTCACCATCCCCGTGGAGATGCTACTTGTTCAGAGCGGCAAGGAGAATGACTGGGGGGCGGAGCCAGAGGGGGAGCTATATGGACAGCTCTTGCTGTGTGCTCTCCTTGCCTTTCCCTGTAGGGGAGGAGAATATCCCACAAGTAATGGATGACGCCGTGGACCGGACACACCAATGTTGGAGAAAAATAGGAGCAGGCAAAAAAATGTGACAAAAATAAATAACCACCAACAACAAATACAATAGGGTGGGATCTCATGAACTTTCACCACAATAAAATAAATTAATTTATCAGGTAAGCATAAATTATGTTTTCTTTCATAGAGGTAGTGAGAGTCCACAATCCATTTCTCCTGGGAACTAATATCCAAACTGTGAGTAATGAAACATATTTTTTCACAAAAAACTAAATCCTCAGTCCAAATAAACTTCCGTAATCTACTTGGGTGGGGACTGTCCAACCTCCAAGTAAGCTTTATGAATAAAAAGCTTCAACCTGGAAGCCAAAGTAACAGAAAACGTTTTCTGCCATCTGGAAGTTTGTCTAAAATCCTTAATAGCATCAATATATTTCAAGGCTCTAACAACATCCAAATTATGAAGAAGCATCTCTGAAGTCTTTGGATAAGGACATAGAGAAGGGACAACAATTTCCCCACTAATGTTATCTGAAGATACCACCATAGGCAATGAGTCAAACTTAGTTCTTAAAAAAGCCTTATCCTAAGATAAGGAGGATCACAAGAAAGAGCAGATAATTCAGATACTCTTCTAGCAAAAGAGATAGCCAAAAGGAACAAAACTTTCAAAAAAAGAAGCTTAATATCCACTTTATGCTAAGGCTCAAACGGAGGAGTCTGCAAAACCTTTGACACTAAGTTAAGCTTCCAGGGAAGAGAATTTGGCTTGATCACAGGCTTAAAGTGAATGTAAATTTTGATGCTAAAGTGCCCGGTTTTTAAAAATTCGATTAAAAACAAGGGGACTTTAATTCATCAAAATTTACATTTCACTCGTTATGAAGAAATACTTACCTTTTAAACTTGACAGCAGCTCCAGCTTCCTTCGGTCATCGCAATCCATTTCTGATGTCAGAAATGATGGATGGGTCATCCTCCAATCACGGCTTCCCCCTGTGGGGAATCAGTGTCTGATTCAATGCCTGATTGGAGGAAGCCGGATTCATCATTTTAGACCCAGGAAGAGGCTTTGCGACGGGTTGAGGAAGCTGGAGCTGCTGTCAAGATTAAAAAGGTAAGGTTTTTTTCACAGCACGAGTGAAATGTAAATTTTGATGAATTAAAGTGCCCATATTTTTAATCAAATTTTTAAAAACCGGGCACTTTAGCATAAAAATTTACATTTACTTTAATCCATGTCAAAGCCTGAAAAAAAACACATGAATCTCGGGAAGATTAGCGATCTTCCTAGGAAACAAAACTGAAAGAGCAGAAATCTGAATTTTCAAAGAACTAGCAGATAGGCCCTTATCCAAGCCATCCTGTAAGAACTGCAAAATTGCTAGGAAAAAAACATGATCTATATATCAAGAAATAAAAGCCTTACAGGCTTATGATAAATCTTCCTTGTCACAGGCTTATGAGCCTGGATCAAAGTCTCAACCACAGAATCTGAGAAACCTCTATGCATAAGAACTAACCATTAAAATCCCCATGACATCAAGCTTAGAGATTTGACATCCAGGTGGGAAAATGGACCTTCAGACAGATGGTTTGGTGGTAGAGGAAGACACCAATTAAGGCTACTGGACATCTGAAACATACCTGCATATCAAATCCTGTGAGGCCAAGCTGGGTTAATCAGGATTACTGATGAGTTCTCTAGTCTTATCTTGGAAATCACTCTGGGAAGAGGAATTAGATAAGCAAGCTGAAATGAACATCGAGCTACTAGAGCATCCACAAACTATGCTCGAGGATCCCTAGACCTCCCTAAGTACCTGGGAAGTTTGTTGTTTAACAGAGAAGCCATCTATCTATGGGAGACCCCCAATAACCACAATCTGAATGAACACATCCTGGTGTAGAGACCATTCGCCTGGATGCAAAGACTGACTGAGAAAATCTGCTTCCCAGTTGTTTACTCCTAGAATATTAACTATTAAATATTAACTGCAAAAATAAGGCAAGAATTGACTTCTGCCCATGAGAGAATTTGATACACTTCTCTCATGGCTAGGGAATTGCAGGTTCCCCCCTGATAAAAGCCACTGCTGTGACATTGTCTGATTGGAAACGAGATAAGACTCCTTTTTAACAGAGGCCAAGTCTGAAGAGTACTAGAATATTTATTGGCAACCTCACCTACCGAGGAACCCAAACCCCTTGTGCTCTCAGAGACACCCAAACAGTTCCCCAACCTGAAAGACGTGCATCTGTAGTGATCACAGCCCACATAGGACGAGGAAAAGAAGCCCCCATAATAATAAACTGATGATACAGCCACCAAGTCAGGGACTGACTTGTTCTGTGAAACAGAAAAATCTTTTGAGAGTATGATCCCTACACAACTGGCAAAGTATACAAAGCTGAAGAGGTCTCATGTGAAAACAAGCTAATTTGAACAGCCAATAGGATTTAAGTAGCTCTCATCCTATTGGCTGATTTGAAATTTTCAGCCAATAGAAATGCAAGGTACCCCAATATAAAACGGGTACCTTGCATTCAATCTTCAGTGTGGGGCGGACGATCGCATGAAGAGGATCCTCCACGTCGGATGTCTGCATGGCTGCCGTTTGGATGAAGACTTTGTTACATCTGGAAGAAGATAGATGTCAGGCTTTAGGAATGGCGAGTACATTTTTTGGGGTTAGTGTTAGTTTTTTTTTATTTTGGGTGGTTCGGTGGGTTTGGGAGTTTTACTGTTAGGGTAAATTTGTATTTTTTATGTAAAAAAATAGCGCTGCGGAATCTGTTGGCGCTCTACATATAATCGATAATAATAATAATAAAAGAGCTGATTTCTTCAGGGCAATGCATTACAAAAGGCCCTTTTAAGAGCTATTATTAGTTTAGTGTTAGATTAGGGGGTGTTTTATTTTGGGGTGGCTTTTTGTTTTTATAGAGGTATTAGATTAGGTTTACATTTTTTATTTTGGATAATTTTGTTTTATTTTTTTCTGTAATCTTAGATTTTTTTTTTAATTTTTTGTAATATTAGATTTTTTATTTTAATTTAATCTTAGGTTTTTGTTTTTTTTAATGTAATGTTAGGATTTTTATTTTAATGTTAAGTTTTATTATTAAGATTTATTTATTTTGGTAATTTTTAATTTATTTTTTAGGGAGATAGTCTTAAATTTATGTAATTGGGGTTAAATTAGGGGGTGTTAGGTTAGAGGGCTTAGTGATTAGATTAATACTTTGCGTTGTGGGGGGATGGCAGTTTAGGGGTTAATAGGTTAATTAGGTAGATTGCTTTGTGGGGGTTGGCGGATTAGGGGTTAATAGAGTAATAAGAT
The DNA here is from genome assembly GCF_027579735.1 of Bombina bombina. NCBI lineage: Eukaryota > Metazoa > Chordata > Amphibia > Anura > Bombinatoridae > Bombina > Bombina bombina. The sequence goes on along the minus strand of NC_069499.1, from coordinate 197,989,887 downwards.
ACTTTGCGTTGTGGGTGGGTGGCGGATTAGGGGTTAATAACTATTAGATACTTTGTGATGTGGGGGTTGACGGATTAGGGGGTTAATACATTTATTAGTTATTGCGGTGGGGGGGATGGCAGTTGAGAGGTACAGATTGCACATGCTCATATACTCAGCACAAGGCTTGCTGCGCCTGCCTATGTGTGGCGAAGTGAAAATGTAGTAAAATTTCTCAATTTTCGCTGCTTAAAGGGACACTGAACCCAAATTTTTTCTTTCGTGATTCAGATAGAGCATGCAATTTTAAGCAACTTTCTCATTTACTCCTATTATCAAATTTTCTTCATTCTCTTGGTATCTTTAATTTGAAAAGCAAGAATATAAAATTAGATGCCGGCCCATTTTTGGTGAACAACCTGGGTTGTTATGGCTGATTGGTTGATAAATTCACTAACCAATAAACAAATGCTGTCCAGAGTTCTGAACCAAAAATTGGCTGGCTCCTTAGCTTAGATGCCTTCTTTTTCAAATAAATATAGTAAGAGAACAAAGAAAAAATGATAATAGGAGTAAATTATAAAGTTGCTTAAAATTGCATGCACTATCTGAATCACGAAAGAAAAAAAATTGGGTTCAGTGACCCTTTAAGTCCTTGTGCTGAATATGTGATACCGACTTGCGACGCCGGTTCCATATTAGTTTATGGGAGTAAAAATAGCAGCCGACAGGTAAAATATATAGCAGACCAATACTTAAGCCATTAGCTCTTCTAAAAAGGACTGCCAAGGACATGTTCTAGACATTAATCTTAACGTCAGATCAGAGCGGGAAAAAGCTACATTCACTTCAATGGCGCGACCGGACGGGCTGTGACTAGACAGGGCGCCCGTGAATTGCTTTTGAACAACAAGACTCGCTCAGTAGAATCTTGAGCGGAGTCCAACTTTGAAATAAAAAAAATCAGGAAATGCTTTAGTTTCATAAAGCTGCCGCTAAGATAATGCTATATAATTCTACACTATGAACAGAATTATATAACATTATTTTGTATGTTTACTGGCCCTTTAAGAGAGATGTTTCCTTTCACAAGACACAACTAAGATTCTAATCCCCTCTCTCATCTTTTCCCGCCTTGATTACTGCAACTCCATCCTCTCTGGTTTCCCTAGCTGCCTCCTAGCTCCTTTACAATCCATAGTAAATACCTCTGCCAGGCTCATCTTCCTTACCAGTCGCTCTTCATCTGCTGCGCCTCTCTGCCAATCCCTTCACTGGCTTCCTCTTTCCTCCAGGTTTAAACACAAAATTCTCACTCTGACATACAAAGCACTGCTCCCCCCTACATCTCAGACCTTGTCTCCAGATACTCTCCCTACCCCTTCGCTCTGTCCATGATCGCCTACTCTTCTCCTCTCTTGTTACCTCCTCACATTCCCGTTTACAAGACTTCTCCAGACTGGCTCCCATCTTGTGGAACTCTCTGCCTCGCTCCACAAGATTTTCCCCTAGTTTTAAAAGCTTCAAGCGCTCCCTAAAGACTGTACTATTTAGGGATGCATACAACCTACACTAACCTTTCATAAACTCCACTGCTATCCCCTTGAACCCTTTAGCATGTAAGCCTATGAGCCCAGCTGTTTGCAGATCACCTGCATAAGAGACGATTACAACAGTGCAACTATTGGCAGGGACCTCTACCCATTTGACCCCCTATAAATTTTACCTTGTATACGCCTATGTTTATAGCGCTGCAGAATCTGTTGGCGCTCTACAAATACCTGATAATAATAATAATAATAGTACGCTTAGCCAGAGTGAAAATGGCCCCATCTACTTTAGGGACAGTCTCCTACAGTTCAAAATTAAGAGGCAGCTGGTATAACTTCTTAAATCTTGCAGAAGGATTAAATAAATTACCTGGCTTAGACAGCGTCAGGAATAGGAAAAACCTCAGGAGTTTTAAAAAGTTATAAAGATAGAATCTAAGCGATCAGAAGACTTTTCTGCAGAAGCCTTAGCATCTTTAACCCCTAAATTAAGCAAGATTTTAAAAGAGAATGAATATGTTCAACTTTAAAAAAGGAAGAGAGGGTGATTCAGGTGCAACATCAGAAGAAGATTCCTCATCAGCAAAGAAAACTTTTCCTTCTGACGAAACAACAGGATTATCCTAGCCTCAGGAGGCAGAGTGTCATATAAATAAACATGATACTTACCAACAGACACTCATCTACTAGTAAAAAAAAACAGTAGATAGCCAAACCAGTACTGAAACATAGCAGAGGTTATGGAATAGAAGTATATTGTAGATCCATAAGTAGAGATAAAAGACAAGTCCCTGCGACCACTATGCAAGGTCTGTCACAAAATGTCCTATGAGGTGAAAAAAGAGCAACTAACCATACCCCATATATGTCCCTCTGACAAGCACTGTATTTTGAGGGGAAAACGGGCTTCGACATAGACTAAAAGCCTCTCTTACTGAAGAATCATATATACATCTTCATTCATCACCATACTCCAGTGTATGCAAAGACAAGACTAGTTTCTGGTAAGATAGGAGGGGTTTTATAGACCGCTTGGTGTTTGAGAATCTTTGTCTCCTCCTAGAGGACAGGAAAAAATAATTACCAGAAGTAATGGATTGCGGACTCTCACCACTTGTATGAAAGAAATAATATAATGTTGCAAAGTGTTTCACAGCCCCAACCTGGCTACTTAACATCAGCTGGCAAAATGGTCTGTGGAGAACATTGCACTTTTTATTTCTTAAAAAAAATATTTTAAAAAAACAGTAAAAGGATTTCATAAAGAACCTTACATTCTCAATTTCAAGATTTGCATCACTACTGGACTCGCTCACGGTACAGTCTATAACTTCAAGGTTTTTTTCATCTTTAGATTTCTTTGTTCTGTGATTAGATAATTTACGACTTTTGTTTACTTTAATGTCACGATTTTCTGTGTTAAAGATTACTACTGATGATGGCACAGAATCAGGAGACTGAGGATTAGAATTTGTAGCATTTTGGTCTACAAAACTGGTATCATCTCTGTTCCCTGCATTCTGCATTTCCATGCCCGTTTGTACTAATGTTTCACTTGGCTTGGGTACACACACAGACTCTCCTTCTCCAGATGTCTGCAATTTTGATTCCACATTTTCCTTCAACTGTTCTGAGTCTGTTTCTTTTGGTTTCATGTTGTAATCTGCTTGACCAGAGGGTTCTTGAGAAGTCTCTGTACTTTCTGAATAACAATCTGAAGACATTTTTTCTTTGGCTGATTGGAACTCATTTATATCATCAGGCTCTTTAGTGGTTAAAGAATTTGCAGAATTATCAAAGCAGTCTTCATGTGATTGCAGAGTTTCTGAATTTTTATCAATTTCCTTAATTTCACCTATTACAGGATGTATAAGACTTTCCTGATTGCTCTGTGACATTTCGTTTTCATTCACAGTGTTTTTTGTAGTTTTTATATCAGATTTTATATTGCCAATAGAAGAGTGAGGCACAGGATTGGCTTCTGGTACAGCATTCTGTGATTGGCTGTTTAGTAAAGAAAAACTTCCAGGCTGAAGGGACATGCCATCACCAGAATCCATGATCTGACCAGCAGAATTGACGGTTATCACTTTGGCACTACTCTGAGAGGATTCACTCCTATTTGTAGGAGCTGTAATCCTTAGTCTTAGTGTACCTGCTTGTGACAAAAAGGGAGGTGGTGAGGAAATTGTCAGACTTGGGCTGGTTATGGATGGAGAGCTTGTGCTGGCTATGGATGGAGAGCTTGTGCTGGCTGTGGAAGGAGTAATAGCAACTGTACTGGCAGGAATTATAGCTGGAGACACTGATGGTGAGACAAAGTTAGCTGTTTGAGTTGGGGTTGTTTCAGCTTTCGTAGGTAAGGGGAGACGGATGCCCACAACTGAACCTGAAATGTATGAAAAAAATTAAACAAATAAGCCCTTCGACCAATTTAAAAAACAAAAGTTGTATAATTTCACTTAAAACTACCTCTTATCCAGTTATTTATTTTTGTTTAAAAAGTTTTAGTCCTATATGACCATTTCTTTTAAGGGACAGTATACGCCAATTTTCATATAACTGCATGTAATAGACACTACTATAAAGAATAATATGTACATATACCGATCTAAAAATTCAGTATAAAACCGTTTAAAAACTCACTTAGAATCTCCCAGTTTAGCACTGTTAAAAAGGTAGCTGGAACACCAACTGCAAGTGGAAAATAGCAGACACTCCCCTCCCCTTGCATATGAAAAGACTCTTTACACAAACACGAGCAAGCTGGAATAGGTATACCTCAGTATTCTCCTAAAGATTTGGGGCTTGGTTAGAAGTCTGAAAATCAGAGCATGTTATTTAAAAATAAGAAAAAACAAAATTTATGCTTACCTGATTAATTTCTTTCTTTCCGGATATGGCGAGTCCACGGGATCATCAAATACTGTTGGGAATATCATTCCTGGCCAGCAGGAGGCAGCAAAGAGCACCATAGCAAAGCTGTTAAGTATCACTTCCCTTCCCACAATCCCCAGTCATTCGACAGTAGGAAAACGAGAGAAAAGAAGTAACACAAGGTGTAGAGGTGCCTGAGGGTAAGATAGAAAAACTGTCTTAAATAAAGAGCGGGGCCGTTGACTGACCATATCTGGAAAGAAAGAAATATATCAGGTAAGCATAAATATTTTTTTCTTTCCAGAGGATCATCAATTACTGTTGGGAATCAATACCCAAGCCAGAGGACACAGATGATTAGGGAGGGACAAGACAGGGAACCTAAACAGAGGGCACCACCGCTTGAAGCACCTTTATCCCAAAAGGAGCCTCAGTTGAGGCAAAAGTATCAAATTTAGAAAAAGTGTGCAAAGTAGACCAAGTTGCAGCCATGCAAATCTGTTCTACAGAGGCCTCATTCTTGAAGGCCCAAGAAGAAAAAGAAACAGTCCTAGTGGAATGAGCTGTAATTCTCTTAGGGGGCTGCTGTCCAGCAGTCTCATATGCCAAACGAATAATACTTCTCAACCAGAGAGAAAGAGAAGTGGCAGTAGCTTTCTGACCTTTGCGTTTTCCAGAAAAGCAAACAAATAATGCAGAAGACTGATGAAAGTCTTTAGTCGCCAGCAAATATAATTTAAGGGTCCGCACAACATCTAAGTTGTGCAACAAATGTCCCTTATGAGAAGGAGGATTAGGACAGAAAGAAGGAACAACATTTTTCTGATTAATATTTCTATCTGAAACAACCTTAGGAAGAAAACCAAACTTGGTACGAAGAACTGCCTTATCTGCATGAAATATGAGATAAGGCGAATCGCACTGCAAAGCTGAGAGTTCCGAAACTCTCCTAGCAGAAGAGATATCTTTCAAGATAACAACTTAATATCTATGGAATGCATTGGCTTAAACGGAGCCTGTTGCAAAACTTTGAGAACAAAGTTAAGACTCCAAGGTGGAGCAACAGATTTAAACACAGGCCTGATTCTGACCAAGGCCTGAAAAAAGGATTGCACATCTTGCACATCCGCCAGACGCTTGTGCAACAAAATAGATGGTGCAGAGATCTGACCCTTCAGGGTACTGACAGACAAACCCTTCTCCAGGCCTTCCTGGAGAAAAGACAAAATTCTTGGAATCCTGACCCTTCTTCAAGAATATCCCTTCGACTCACACCAAAAAAGATATTTATGGTAAATCTTTCTAGTGACAGGCTTACGAGCCTGAATCATGGTCTCAATGACCGACTCGGAAAAGCCATGCATAGCTAAAATCAAGTGTTTAATCTCCAAGCAGTCAGCTTCAGAGAAAGGAGATTTGGATGAAGAAACAGAATTTATGCTTACCTGATAAATTAGTTTCTCCAACGGTGTGTCCGGTCCACGGCGTCATCCTTACTTGTGGGAATATCTCTTCCCCAACAGGAAATGGCAAAGAGTCCCAGCAAAGCTGGCCATATAGTCCCTCCTAGGCTCCGCCCACCCCAGTCATTCGACCGACGGACAGGAGGAAAAAATAGGAGAAACCATAGGGTGCCGTGGTGACTGTAGTTAGAGAAAATAATTAATCAAACCTGATTAAAAAACCAGGGCGGGCCGTGGACCGGACACACCGTTGGAGAAAGTAATTTATCAGGTAAGCATAAATTCTGTTTTCTCCAACATTGGTGTGTCCGGTCCACGGCGTCATCCTTACTTGTGGGAACCAATACCAAAGCTTTAGGACACGGATGAAGGGAGGGAGCAAATCAGGTTACCTAAACGGAAGGCACCACGGCTTGCAAAACCTTTCTCCCAAAAATAGCCTCCGAAGAAGCAAAAGTATCAAATTTGTAAAATTTGGCAAAAGTGTGCAGTGAAGACCAAGTCGCTGCCTTACATATCTGATCAACAGAAGCCTCGTTCTTGAAGGCCCATGTGGAAGCCACAGCCCTAGTGGAGTGAGCTGTGATTCTTTCAGGAGCCTGCCGTCCGGCAGTCTCATAAGCCAATCTGATGATGCTTTTAAGCCAAAAGGAAAGAGAGGTAGAAGTTGCTTTTTGACCTCTCCTTTTACCAGAATAGACGACAAACAGAGAAGATGTTTGTCTGAACTCCTTTGTAGCTTCTAAGTAGAATTTTAGAGCACGGACTACATCTAAATTGTGTAGCAGACGTTCCTTCTTTGAAACTGGATTCGGACACAAAGAAGGTACAACTATCTCCTGGTTAATATTTTTGTTGGAAACAACCTTTGGAAGAAAACCAGGCTTAGTACGCAAAACAACCCTATCTGAATGAAACACCAGATAGGGCGGAGTACACTGCAGAGCAGATAACTCAGAAACTCTTCTAGCAGAAGAAATAGCAACCAAAAACAAAACTTTCCAAGATAACAACTTAATATCTATGGAATGTAAAGGTTCAAACGGAACCCCTTGAAGAACTGAAAGAACTAGATTTAAACTCCAGGGAGGAGTTAAAGGTCTGTAAACAGGCTTGATCCTAACCAGAGGCTGAACAAATGCTTGAACATCTGGCACAGCTGCCAGTCGTTTGTGTAGTAAGACAGATAAAGCAGAAATCTGTCCCTTTAGAGAACTCGCAGATAATCCTTTATCCAAACCTTCATGTAGAAAGGAAAGGATCTTAGGAATTTTTATCTTATTCCATGGGAATCCCTTGGATTCACACCAGCAGATATATCTTTTCCATATTTTATGGTAAATATTCACCAGGTCTGCATACCAAGTCCTGCGTGGCCACGCAGGAGCTATCAAGATCACCGAGGCCCTCTCCTGTTTGATCCTGGCTACCAGCCTGGGAATGAGAGGAAACGGTGGAAACACATAAGCTAGGTTGAAGGTCCAAGGCGCTACTAGTGCATCCACTAGAGTCGCCTTGGGATCCCTGGATCTGGACCCGTAGCAAGGAACCTTGAAGTTCTGACGAGACGCCATCAGATCCATATCTGGAATGCCCCATAATTGCGTCAACTGGGCAAAGATCTCCGGGTGGAGTTCCCACTCCCCCGGATGGAATGTCTGACGACTCAAGTAATCCGCTTCCCAGTTTTCCACACCTGGGATGTGGATCGCAGATAGGTGGCAGGAGTGATCCTCCGCCCATTGTATTATTTTGGTCACTTCTTTCATCGCCAGGGAACTCCTTGTTCCCCCCTGATGATTGATATAAGCAACAGTCGTCATGTTGTCTGATTGGAATCTTATGAATCTGGCCTTTGCTAGCTGAGGCCAAGCCCTGAGAGCATTGAATATCGCTCTTAGTTCCAGAATGTTTATCGGGAGAAGAGACTCTTCCCGAGACCATAGTCCCTGAGCTTTCAGGGATTCCCAGACCGCACCCCAGCCCACTAGACTGGCGTCGGTCGTGACGATGACCCACTCTGGTCTGCGGAAGCTCATTCCCTGGGATAGGTGCTCCAGGGTTAGCCACCAACGGAGTGAATCTCTGGTCTTCTGATCTACTTGAATCACTGGAGACAAGTCTGTATAGTCCCCATTCCACTGTTTCAGCATGCACAGTTGTAATGGTCGTAGATTAATTCGCGCAAAAGGAACTATGTCCATTGCTGCAACGATCAACCCTACTACTTCCATGCACTGAGCTATGGAAGGACGTGGAACAGAATGAAGAACTTGACAAGCGCTTAGAAGTTTTGACTTTCTGACATCTGTCAGAAAAATCCTCATTTCTAAAGAATCTATTATTGTTCCCAAGAAGGGAACTCTTGTCGACGGAGACAGAGAACTTTTTTCTATGTTCACCTTCCATCCGTGAGATCTGAGAAAGGCCAGAACGATGTCTGTATGAGCCTTTGCCTTTGAAAAGGACGACGCTTGTATTAGAATGTCGTCCAAGTATGGTACTACTGCAATGCCCCTCGGTCTTAGAACCGCTAGAAGGGACCCGAGTACCTTTGTGAAAATCCTTGGAGCAGTGGCTAACACGAATGGGAGGGCCACAAACTGGTAATGTTTGTCCAGAAAGGCGAACCTTAGGAACTGATGATGTTCTTTGTGGATAGGAATATGTAGGTACGCATCCTTTAGATCCAAGGTAGGCATAAATTGACCTTCCTGGATTGTAGGTAGAATCGTTCGAATGGTTTCCATTTTGAACGATGGTACTCTGAGAAATTTGTTTAGGATTTTTAAATCCAGAATTGGTCTGAAGGTTCCCTCTTTTTTGGGAACTACGAACAGATTTGAGTAAAATCCCATTCCTTGTTCCGCCATTGGAACTGGGTGTATCACTCCCATCTTTAACAGGTCTTCTACACAATGTAAGAATGCCTGTCTCTTTATTTGGTTTGAGGATAAGTGAGACATGTGAAACCTTCCCCTTGGGGGTAGTTCCTTGAATTCCAGAAGATAACCCTGAGAAACTATTTCTAGCGTCCAGGGATCCTGAAATCTCTTGCCCAAGCCTGAGCAAAGAGAGAGAGTCTGCCCCCCACTAGATCCGGTCCCGGATCGGGGGCTACTCCTTCATGCTGTTTTGTTAGCAGCAGCAGGTTTCTTGGCCTGCTTACCCTTGTTCCAGCCTTGCATCGGTTTCCAGGCTGGTTTGGTCTGTGAAGGATTACCCTCTTGCTTAGAGGATGCAGAATTAGAGGCCGGTCCGTTCCTGAAATTACGAAAGGAACGAAAATTAGACTTATTCTTGGCTTTGAAAGGCCTATCTTGTGGGAGGGCGTGGCCCTTTCCCCCAGTGATGTCTGAGATAATCTCTTTCAATTCTGGCCCAAAGAGAGTTTTACCTTTGAAGGGGATATTAAGCAATTTTGTCTTGGATGATACATCCACTGACCAGGACTTTAGCCAAAGCGCTCTGCGCGCCACAATTGCAAACCCTGAATTTTTCGCCGCTAGTCTAGCTAATTGCAAAGCGGCATCTAAAATAAAAGAATTAGCCAACTTAAGTGCGTGAACTCTGTCCATAACCTCCTCATATGGAGTCTCTCTACTGAGCGACTTTTCTAGTTCCTCGAACCAGAACCACGCTGCTGTAGTGACAGGAATAATGCACGAAATGGGTTGCAGAAGGTAACCTTGCTGTACAAAAATCTTTTTAAGCAAACCCTCCAATTTTTTATCCATAGGATCTTTGAAAGCACAATTATCCTCGATAGGAATAGTAGTGCGCTTGTTTAGAGTAGAAACTGCCCCCTCGACCTTAGGGACTGTCTGCCATAAGTCCTTTCTGGGGTCGACCATAGGAAATAATTTCTTAAATATAGGAGGGGGGACAAAAGGTATGCCGGGCTTCTCCCACTCCTTATTCACTATGTCCACCACCCGCTTGGGTATAGGAAAAGCGTCTGGGTGCACCGGAACCTCTAGGAACTTGTCCATCTTCCATAATTTTTCTGGAATGACCAGGTTGTCACAATCATCCAGAGTAGAGAACACCTCCTTAAGCAATGCGCGGAGATGCTCTAATTTAAATTTAAATGTCACATCAGGTTCAGCCTGTTGAGAAATTTTTCCTGAATCTGAAATTTCACCATCTGACAAAACCTCCCTCATGGCCCCTTCAGATTGGTGTGAGGGTATGACAGAGCAATTATCATCAGCGCCCTCCTGCTCTTCAGTGTTTAAAACAGAGCAATCGCGCTTTCTCTGATATGCAGGCATTTTGGATAAAATATTTGCTATGGAGTTATCCATTACTGCCGTCAATTGTTGCATAGTAATAAGCATTGGCGCGCTAGAAGTACTAGGGGCCTCCTGCGTGGGCAAGACTGGTATAGACACAGAAGGAGATGATGTAGAACCATGTCTACTCCCTTCATCTGATGAATCATCTTGGGCAACTTCATTATCTGTGGCAGTACTGTCCTTACTTTGTTTGGACGCTATGGCACAATTATCACACAATTTTGAAGGGAGAGACACATTGACTTTCATACATATAGAACATAGCTTATCTGAAGGTACAGACATGTTAAACAGGCTTAAACTTGTCAATAAAGCACAAAAACCGTTTTAAAACAAAACCGTTACTGTCTCTTTAAATTTTAAACAGAGCACACTTTATTACTGAATATGTGAAAAAGTATGAAGGAATTGTTACCAAAATTTCACCACAGGGTCTTAAAGCATTCAAAGTATTGCACACCAATTTTCAGAGCTTTAACCCTTAAAATAACGAAACCGGAGCCGTTTACAGTTAACCCCTCTACAGTCCCAGCTACAGCCTTTGCTGCGACTCTACCAAACCCAGGGGGGAATACGATACCAAAAGAAGCCTTCTAGGAACTTTTCCAACCACTTTCAAGTCCTCACACATGCATCTGCATGTCTTGCTCTCAAAAGTAACTGCGCAGTAATGGCGCGAAAATGAGGCTCAGCCTACAACTGGGAAGGCCCTTCCTGACTGAAAAGGTGTCTAACACAGTGCCTGACGTTAAAAAACGTTCCCCAAGTTTATAAGTGTGAATAACAAGCATAAACATGAATAAAATGCCTAAATAAAGCAATCGATTTTGCCCATAAAAGTGTCTACCAGTTTTATAGCCCATAATAAGCCCTTTATTCTGTTTGAGACTAAGAAAATGGCTTACCGGTCCCCATGAGGGGAAATGACAGCCTTCCAGGATTACACAGTCTTGTTAGAAATATGGCTAGTCATACCTTAAGCAGAAAAGTCTGCTAACTGTTTCCCCCAACTGAAGTTACTTCATCTCAACAGTCCTATGTGGAAACAGCAAACGATTTTAGTTACTGTCTGCTAAAATCATCTTCCTCTCACAAACAGAACTCTTCATCTTTTTCTGTTCAGAGTAAATAGTACATACCAGCACTATTTTAAAATAACAAACTCTTGATAGTAGAATAAAAAAACTACAACTAAACACCACATACTCTTAACCATCTCCGTGGAGATGTTGCCTGTGCAACGGCAAAGAGAATGACTGGGGTGGGCGGAGCCTAGGAGGGACTATATGGCCAGCTTTGCTGGGACTCTTTGCCATTTCCTGTTGGGGAAGAGATATTCCCACAAGTAAGGATGACGCCGTGGACCAGACACACCAATGTTGGAGAAAAGGGCCCCTGAAGTAGAAGGTCCTTCCTTAGAGGCAGTCTCCATGGAGGTAGAGACGACATTTCCACTAGACCTGCATACCAGATCCTGCGAGGCCATGCAGGAGCTATTAGAATTACTGACGCTCTCTCCTGCTTGATCCGAGCAATGACTTGTGGAAGGAGAGCAAACGGAGGAAACAGATATGCCAACCTGAAGTTCCAAGGAACTACCAGAGCATCTATCAGAAAGGTCTGAGGATCTCTCAACCATAAGCCGTACTTTGGGAGCTTGGCGTTCTGACGAGACACCATCAGATCCACTTCCGGTAACCCCCATTTGGCTGTTAACCTGGAGAACACTTCCGGATGGAGTTCCCACTCCCCTGGATGGAAAGTCTGTCTACTCAGGAAATCCGCTTCCTATTTGTCCACTCCTGGAATGTGGATGGCAGATAGACAGAAATTGTGAGCCTCCGCCCACTGAATGATTTGAGCCACTTCCTTTATGACTAAGGAACTCCAAGTTCCCCCCTGGTGGTTGATGTAAGCCACTGAGGTTATGTTGTCTGACTGGAACCTGATAAACCGGGCTAAGCCAGTTGAGGCCAAATCATCAAGGCATTGAAGATCGCTTTTAACTCCAATATGTTTATGGGGAAAGCAGATTCCTCCTGAGACCAACGTCCCTGCGCCTTCAACGAGGCTCAGACTGCTCCCCAACCCATCAAGCTGGCGTCCGTGGTCACAATCACCCATGAGGGCATAGTAAGGAAGTCCTCTGAGACAGATGTTCTTGAGACAGCCACCACGGCAGAGAGTCTCTGCCGATTGATCCAGAACTATCCTCTGATACAGGTCTGCATAATCCCGTTCCATTGGCTGAGCATGCATAAATGTAGAGCTCTCAAATGGAAGCGAGCAAAGGGAACTATGTCCATGGAAGCCACCATCAGACCAATTACCTCCATACATTGGGCCACTGATGGCCGTACAGCAGACTGTAGAGATAGGCAAGAGGAAAAAATATTGGCTCTTCTGACCTCCGTCAGAAATATTTTCATTAATAGGGAATCTATAATGGTTCCTAAAAAAACAACCCTAGTAGTCAGAACAAGGGAACTTTTTTTCAAATTCACCTTCCAACCGTGGCTACAAAGAAAAAACAAGATCTCTGTGTGAGATTTTGCTACTTGAAAAGATGGCGCCTGAACCAGAATGTCGTCCAGATAAGGTGCCACTGCAATTCCCCAGGACCGAATTACTGCCAACAGAGCACCCAGGACTTTTGAGAAAATTCTGGGAGCTGTGGCGAGGCCAAATGGAAGCACTACAAATTATAAGTGTTTGTCCAGATAAGCAAATCTCAGAAATTTGTGATGATCCCTGTGGATGGGAACATGCAGGTATGCATCCTTCCTTCAGGTCTATGGTCATGAATTGACCCTCTTGAACCAGAGGAAGAATGGAACGGATAGTCTCCATTTTGAAGGACGGCACTCTGAGAAATTTGTTGAGGAACTTGAGATCTAGAATAGGCTTGTAAGTTCCCTCTCTTTTTGGGAACCACAAACAGGTTGGAATAGAACCAAAGACCCTGTTCCTGCTTTGGGACTGGAACTATAACTCCCAGGTTGGAAAGATCCTGTACACATTTCAAGAACGACTCTCTTTTTATCTGGTCTACAGATAATCTTGAGAGGTGGATATCTGCCCCTGGGAGGAAACAGAATTTATGTTTACCTGATAAATTACTTTCTCCAACGGTGTGTCCGGTCCACGGCGTCATCCTTACTTGTGGGATATTCTCCTCCCCAACAGGAAATGGCAAAGAGCCCAGCAAAGCTGGTCACATGATCCCTCCTAGGCTCCGCCTTCCCCAGTCATTCGACCGACGTAAAGGAGGAATATTTGCATAGGAGAAACCATATGATACCGTGGTGACTGTAGTTAAAGAAAATAAATTATCAGACCTGATTAAAAAACCAGGGCGGGCCGTGGACCGGACACACCGTTGGAGAAAGTAATTTATCAGGTAAACATAAATTCTGTTTTCTCCAACATAGGTGTGTCCGGTCCACGGCGTCATCCTTACTTGTGGGAACCAATACCAAAGCTTTAGGACACGGATGAAGGGAGGGAGCAAATCAGGTCACCTAGATGGAAGGCACCACGGCTTGCAAAACCTTTCTCCCAAAAATAGCCTCAGAAGAAGCAAAAGTATCAAACTTGTAAAATTTAGTAAAAGTGTGCAGTGAAGACCAAGTCGCTGCCTTACATATCTGATCAACAGAAGCCTCGTTCTTGAAGGCCCATGTGGAAGCCACAGCCCTAGTGGAATGAGCTGTGATTCTTTCAGGAGGCTGCCGTCCGGCAGTCTCGTAAGCCAATCTGAAGATGCTTTTAATCCAAAAAGAGAGAGAGGTAGAAGTTGCTTTTTGACCTCTCCTTTTACCAGAATAAACAACAAACAAGGAAGATGTTTGTCTAAAACCCTTTGTAGCATATAAATAGAATTTTAGAGCACGAACAACATCCAAGTTGTGCAACAAACGTTCCTTCTTTGAAACTGGATTCGGACACAAAGAAGGCACGACTATCTCCTGGTTAATGTTTTTGTTAGAAACAACTTTCGGAAGAAAACCAGGTTTAGTACGTAAAACCACCTTATCTGCATGGAACACCAGATAAGGAGGAGAACACTGCAGAGCAGATAATTCTGAAACTCTTCTAGCAGAAGAAATTGCAACCAAAAACAAAACTTTCCAAGATAATAACTTAATATCAACGGAATGTAAGGGTTCAAACGGAACCCCCTGAAGAACTGAAAGAACTAAATTGAGACTCCAAGGAGGAGTCAAAGGTTTGTAAACAGGCTTGATTCTAACCAGAGCCTGAACAAAGGCTTGAACATCTGGCACAGCTGCCAGTTTTTTGTGAAGTAACACAGACAAGGCAGAAATCTGTCCCTTCAAGGAACTAGCAGATAATCCTTTCTCCAAACCTTCTTGAAGGAAGGATAGAATCTTAGGAATTTTTACCTTGTCCCAAGGGAATCCTTTAGATTCACACCAACAGATATATTTTTTCCATATTTTGTGGTAAATTTTTCTAGTTACAGGCTTTCTGGCCTGAACAAGAGTATCAATGACAGAATCTGAGAACCCTCGCTTTGATAAGATCAAGCGTTCAATCTCCAAGCAGTCAGTTGGAGTGAGACCAGATTCGGATGTTCGAACGGACCTTGAACAAGAAGGTCTCGTCTCAAAGGTAGCTTCCATGGTGGAGCCGATGACATATTCACCAGGTCTGCATACCAAGTCCTGCGTGGCCACGCAGGAGCTATCAAGATCACCGATGCTCTCTCCTGATTGATCCTGGCTACCAGCCTGGGGATGAGAGGAAACGGCGGGAATACATAAGCTAGTTTGAAGGTCCAAGGTGCTACTAGTGCATCTACTAGAGTCGCCTTGGGATCCCTGGATCTGGACCCGTAGCAAGGAACCTTGAAGTTCTGACGAGAGGCCATCAGATCCATGTCTGGAATGCCCCACAATTGAGTGATTTGGACAAAGATTTCCGGATGGAGTTCCCACTCCCCCGGATGAAATGTCTGACGACTCAGAAAATCCGCTTCCCAATTTTCCACTCCTGGGATGTGGATTGCAGACAAGTGGCAGGAGTGAGTCTCCGCCCATTGAATGATTTTGGTCACTTCTTCCATCGCCAGGGAACTCCTTGTTCCCCCCTGATGGTTGATGTACGCAACAGTCGTCATGTTGTCTGATTGAAACCGTATGAACTTGGCCTTTGCTAGCTGAGGCCAAGCCTTGAGAGCATTGAGTATCGCTCTCAGTTCCAGAATATTTATCGGTAGAAGAGATTCTTCCCGAGACCAAAGACCCTGAGCTTTCAGGGGTCCCCAGACCGCGCCCCAGCCCACCAGACTGGCGTCGGTCGTGACAATGACCCACTCTGGTCTGCGGAAGCTCATCCCCTGTGACAGGTTGTCCAGGGACAGCCACCAACGGAGTGAATCTCTGGTCCTCTGATTTACTTGTATCGTCGGAGACAAGTCTGTATAGTCCCCATTCCACTGACTGAGCATGCACAGTTGTAATGGTCTTAGATGAATGCGCGCAAAAGGAACTATGTCCATTGCCGCTACCATCAAACCTATTACTTCCATGCACTGCGCTATGGAAGGAAGAGGAACAGAATGAAGTATTTGACAAGAGTTCAGAAGTTTTGATTTTCTGGCCTCTGTCAGAAAAATCCTCATTTCTAAGGAGTCTATTATTGTTCCCAAGAAGGGAACCCTTGTTGACGGAGACAGAGAACTTTTTTCTACGTTCACTTTCCACCCGTGAGATCTGAGAAAGGCCAGGACAATGTCCGTGTGAGCCTTTGCTTGAGGAAGGGACGACGCTTGAATCAGAATGTCGTCCAAGTAAGGTACTACTGCAATGCCCCTTGGTCTTAGCACCGCTAGAAGGGACCCTAGTACCTTTGTGAAAATCCTTGGAGCAGTGGCTAATCCGAACGGAAGTGCCACAAACTGGGATGGAAGGAAGAATAGTTCGAATGGTTTCCATTTTGAACGATGGAACCTTGAGAAACTTGTTTAGGATCTTGAGATCTAAGATTGGTCTGAATGTTCCCTCTTTTTTGGGAACTACGAACAGATTGGAGTAGAACCCCATCCCTTGTTCTCCTAATGGAACAGGATGAATCACTCCCATTTTTAACAGGTCTTCTACACAATGTAAGAATGCCTGTTTTTTTATGTGGTCTGAAGACAATTGAGACCTGTGGAACCTCCCCCTTGGGGGAAGCCCCTTGAATTCCAGAAGATAACCTTGGGAGACTATTTCTAGCGCCCAAGGATCCAGAACATCTCTTGCCCAAGCCTGAGCGAAGAGAGAGAGTCTGCCCCCCACCAGATCCGGTCCCGGATCGGGGGCCAACATCTCATGCTGTCTTGGTAGCAGTGGCAGGTTTCTTGGCCTGCTTTCCTTTGTTCCAGCCTTGCATTGGTCTCCAGGCTGGCTTGGCTTGAGAAGTATTACCCTCTTGCTTAGAGGACGTAGCACTTGGGGCTGGTCCGTTTCTGCGAAAGGGACGAAAATTAGGTTTATTTTTGGCCTTGAAAGACCTATCCTGAGGAAGGGCGTGGCCCTTGCCCCCAGTGATATCAGAGATAATCTCTTTCAAGTCAGGGCCAAACAGCGTTTTCCACTTGAAAGGAATGTTAAGCAATTTGTTCTTGGAAGACGCATCCGCTGACCAAGATTTTAACCAAAGCGCTCTGCGCGCCACAATAGCAAAACCAGAATTTTTCGCCGCTAACCTAGCCAATTGCAAAGTGGCGTCTAGGGTGAAAGAATTAGCCAATTTGAGAGCACGAATTCTGTCCATAATCTCCTCATAAGAAGAAGAATTATTATTGATCGCCTTTTCTAGCTCATCGAACCAGAAACACGCGGCTGTAGTGACAGGAACAATGCATGAAATTGGTTGTAGAAGGTAACCTTGCTGAACAAACATCTTTTTAAGCAAACCTTCTAATTTTTTTATCCATAGGATCTTTGAAAGCACAACTATCTTCTATGGGTATAGTGGTGCGTTTGTTTAGAGTAGAAACCGCCCCCTCGACCTTGGGGACTGTCTGCCATAAGTCCTTTCTGGGGTCGACCATAGGAAACAATTTTTTAAATATGGGGGGAGGGACGAAAGGTATACCGGGCCTTTCCCATTCTTTATTTACAATGTCCGCCACCCGCTTGGATATAGGAAAAGCTTCGGGGGGCCCCGGGACCTCTAGGAACTTGTCCATTTTACATAGTTTCTCTGGAATGACCAAATTCTCACAATCATCCAGAGTGGATAACACCTTAGTAACGGTTGCTAAAATCATTTTCCTCTTACAAACAGAAATCTTCATCTCTTTTCTGTTTCAGAGTAAATAGTACATACCAGCACTATTTTAAAATAACAAACTCTTGATTGAATAATAAAAACTACAGTTAAACCCTAAAAAACTCTAAGCCATCTCCGTGGAGATGTTGCCTGTACAACGGCAAAGAGAATGACTGGGGAAGGCGGAGCCTAGGAGGGATCATGTGACCAGCTTTGCTGGGCTCTTTGCCATTTCCTGTTGGGGAGGAGAATATCCCACAAGTAAGGATGACGCCGTGGACCGGACACACCTATGTTGGAGAAAAGGTCTTGAATTCCAACTTGTAACCCTGAGATACTATGTCCACGGCCCACAGGTCTGTAACATCTTGTTCCCAAGCTTGAGAGAAGAGAGTCTGCCCCCGACTTGATCCGATCCCGGATCCGGGGGAAAACCCTTCATGCTGACAGATTCAGCTGCAGGTTTCTTAGATTGCTTCCCCTTGTTCCAAGACTGACTGGGCTTTCAAGATGGCTTGGACTGATCCTGCTTGATAGATGAGGGGGAAGACTTGTCTCTGAAGTTACAAAAGGAACGAAAATTACTCTGACGTCCTTTCGATTTGTTACTCTTATCCTGAGGCAGAAAAGATCCATTACCACCCGTGATATCAGAAATAATTTTTGCCAAAACTGGCCCAAGCAAGGTCTTTCCCTTGTAAGAAATTGCCAAGCCATAGCGCTCTACGCGCCAAAATTGAGAAACCAGATATTTTGGCCCCCAACTTGATGACCTGCAAAGAAGCAATAAGTAATAAAGGAATTGGCTAACTTAAGAGCCTTTTTTCTATCCTGTATCTCCTCCAAAGGAGTCTCTGGCTGTAGCAATACACACTGCCGGTTGCCATTGCAAACCCTGATGAATATACATCTTCTTTAAGAAAGCCTCTAGTTTCTTGTCCATAGGGTCCTTGAAAGAGCAACTATCCTCAATAGGTATAGTAGTCCTCTTGGTCAGTAGAAGAAATCGACCCTTCCACCTTGGCGACCGTCTGCCACGACTCCTTAATGGAGTCAGCTACAGGGAACATCTTCCTAAAGACTGGAGAGGGAGAAAAAGAAATTCCTGGTCTCTCCCATTCCCGGGCAATAATCTCCATAGCACGGTCTGGCACTGGAAACACCTCCCCAGGAGGTATCTATTTAATTTGCTAGATTTCTTAGGGTTGACAACGACAGAAGTATCCGAGTCGTCCAAAGTAGCCAAAACCTTCTTTAACAAAACATGAAGGTGTTCTTGAATCTGAAGGAAACCACTTCAGCATCAGAAGAAGGCATTATACTATCCAAATCTGAAATTTTACTCTCAGAGGCTACGAAGTGTTCTCTTCCGACTTATGGGAAAGAGCAACTTGGTTAGCCTGTACTTTTTCAGAAACCTTACTATCTGATTCTCTCATTTTCCTCTTGCGTCTCCCCTGAAGCATTGGGATGGCAGCTAGCACCTCAGATACCTGGGCAGCAATTTTAGCCTTCAAATACGCTCCTTCAGGAGATTGAGAGGAACTGCAGGGCACTGCATGTGACGACAATAACATTTGGGATGCTTGGGGAAGAGGCTGTTGCATTGCTTGAACAGAATCAACCTAAGAGAATGGTGGCTCAGAAACAAAAAGTCTATCTTTGTACATTAAAGTTCTTTCAATACAAGAACTGCAAAAAGGCAAAAGGGGGTTCAACTTGGGTATCCAAGCATAGTTTGCACTCCATAGAAGGCATAGACTTTTTGCAAGGAAATATATCACACACAAAAAAAAATAAAAAAAAAATATTTTAAAATGATACTGTCTCTTTAAGATTGATTTCTCCTAGGTAAATAAATCCTTTAACGGAATATACGACAGCCTTAGAAACCAAATCAATTTGATATCCATAAGAGCAAATTTTCAAACCCAATATAATTATGAAGAAATAACCTCTTATGCAGCCTCTACACCTCAGCGCTAAGTTGAGGTGCCTACCTGCTCCTCTCTGCAATGCTAGGCTGAATGCAAGGTAGAAGGGGTGACCGGAGCAGCTCCGCACTGAGATAGGTCAGTAAAAACCGTTAGAGGAATATATTAAAACTGCGCCAGAAGTAAAAGCGCTCGCTGAGAAGCCCCATCCTAAAAAGAATCCGCCTCTCTTAGTGATGTCATAGACGTCTCGTCGGCCATATCAAAACCGCACTTAGCAGTCACACATACAAACGGCTATATATTTTGTCCCTCAAGGAAAAATAACGACTGAAACAATAAGCAGTCTAACATACTGAGCTACCAATGATTCATAAACCCTTCACTGAATCAATATTCTCTAATTTACCGCCACACAGTGCCCTGCTTCCTGCCTAAAGTATCCTGACTCTCAGGAATATAACAAATTCCTTATATGGTGCAGTCTGACCACTGCTGTAGTGCCAGAGCTTTCCATAAGAAATTAAAAGTGGCACTTACCTGCACCCTTGACTGTCGGCTGGAGGACAGCTCACCTGGCATGAGATGAAGCCACTCCTCACAGAGACCTGTGGACAAAAGAAGGAACAGAGTAAACTTATTCTGGCATTCTATTTGAGGGCAGCAATTTGTAAGGAAAACACAGTGAGGCCCACCCCACAAGTTCCTAACTGCTTGAAAGCTACCACAGCCCTACTGAAGAGACTAATGTGGAGTACAGCTAGACCCAGCTTGTCAGGAAAGATCAGAGCAAACCTGCTCAGGCTTTCAAAATAATAAAATCTTAATAGAAGAAATTCTTTAACAGACACCTAAACTTTACCTGTTCCTTGCACAGAAGGCAAAGAGAATGACTGGGGATTGTGGGAAGGGAAGTGATACTTAATAGCTTTGCTGTGGTACTCTTTGCCTTCTCCTGCTGGCCAGGAGTGATATTCCCAACAGTAATTGATAATCCGTGGACTCACCATATCTTAGGAAAGAAACTATACATTTAAAAAAAAACAAAAAAAAACCTGTATGGTCTATATAAATGGATCATGAACAAAACATTATGTATTTTCTACACCATATTCTAGATACATTATAGTTAAAGAAGAGGTGTGAAACAATGTATACATTTTTAAATTCTTTTTATGAAAAACATATAATAATTTATGCTAACCTGATAAATGAATTTCTTTCTTGGCAGTCCACAAATTCATTCATAACCTATGGGAAATACTTTGCCTGTCCACTAGGAGGAGGCAAAGATCCCCCAAACAGATCAATAAAATATTCCTGCCACTTCCCCTACCCTCTCAGAAGCTCAAGTTGAGGATGAGGATGAGGAAAAGTAGAGAAATAAAAAGGGTAAAGAGGTGCCGTAAAAATGCCACCACTACTATTTCAGGGAGGGTTTGTGGACTCTTACTGCCAAGAAAAAAAATAATTTATTATCAGGTAAACCTATATTATATTTTCTTTCTAATGGCAGTGAGAGTCCACAAATTCATTAATTACCTATGGGAAACCAATACTCAAGAAAATTTTTAGGGAGGGAAAGGTATAGAAGGTAGTCCTTAAACACTAGGCAACACCACCGCTTGAAGAACCTTTCCGCCAAAAGATGCCTCTACTGAGGCTAAAACATCAAAATCAGTAAAATTTCATAGTATGTAATGAAGACCAGGTAGCAGCCTTGCAAATCTGTTCAACTGGAACATCATTCTTGAAGGCCAAGGAAGTAGACACCATACGGGTAGAAAGTGACGTAATCCGGGATGGAGGCTGCTGACCCACCTCTATATATGCCATTGTCGCCATGAAAATTGCATGCCCTATATGAATCCTAAAAGTTTATTTTTGATTAGACTGTCCCTTTAATATCAATAGAATGCATAGGCTCAAAAGGAGCCTGTTAAAGAACTCTAAGAATGGAATAAATTAATAATAAATTAAAAGAAAACTGAATATTATCAGTTATATTACCCCTATTAACTGAATATTATCATATTACCCCTATAATCAATTTCTTCGTTCTCTTGGTATCTTTATTTGAAAAAGCAGGCATGTAAGCTTATGAGCTGGTCCATTTTTTGGTTCAGTACCCTGGATAGCATTTGTTGATTGGTGGCTGCATTTAGCCACCAATCAGCAAGCACTACCCAGGTGCTGAACCAAAGATTGGCTGGCTTATAAGTTTTACATTGCTGCTTCTCCAAATAAAGATACCAAGAGAACAAAGAAAAATTGATAATAGGAGTAAATTAGAAAATGGCTTAAAACAGCATGCTCAATCTAAATGCAAAAAGAAACAAATTTGGGTTCAGTATCCCTTTAAGGCTCTATGGAGGAGCAATAGGGTTGAAAACAGGTGAAATTCTAGCACTAGCTTGAACAATCGACTGAACATTTGGCAAACAAGCGAACCTCTTATGCAACAATACAGAAAGAGCATATGACCTTTAAAGGGACAGTATACACAAATTTTCATATAACTGCATGTAATAGACACTACTATAAAGAATAATATGCTGACGAACTCTAACAACAAGATTAAAGGGTTACTGAACCCAATTTTTTTCTTTTATGATTCACATAGAGCATGCAATTTTAAGGCACTTTATAATTTACCCCTATAATCATTTTTTTCGTTCTCTTGGTATCTTTATTTGAAAAAGCTTACGAGCCGGCCCATTTTTGGTTCAGTACCCTGCATAGCACTTGCTGATTGGTGGCTGCATTTAGCCACCAACCAGCAAGCGCTACCCAGGTTTTAACGAATAGCCAAGCGCTATTCAGTTTAACGAATAGCCAAGAAGTGGGGTGATAAGAAAAAAGTGTGAAAGCATATAAAAACAGAATTTATGTTTACCTGATAAATTACTTTCTCCAACGGTGTGTCCGGTCCACGGCGTCATCCTTACTTGTGGGATATTCTCCTCCCCAACAGGAAATGGCAAAGAGCCCAGCAAAGCTGGTCACATGATCCCTCCTAGGCTCCGCCTACCCCAGTCATTCGACCGACGTTAAGGAGGAATATTTGCATAGGAGAAACCATATGGTACCGTGGTGACTGTAGTTAAAGAAAATAAATTATCAGACCTGATTAAAAAACCAGGGCGGGCCGTGGACCGGACACACCGTTGGAGAAAGTAATTTATCAGGTAAACATAAATTCTGTTTTCTCCAACATAGGTGTGTCCGGTCCACGGCGTCATCCTTACTTGTGGGAACCAATACCAAAGCTTTAGGACACGGATGAAGGGAGGGAGCAAATCAGGTCACCTAAATGGAAGGCACCACGGTTTGCAAAACCTTTCTCCCAAAAATAGCCTCAGAAGAAGCAAAAGTATCAAACTTGTAAAATTTGGTAAAAGTGTGCAGTGAAGACCAAGTCGCTGCCCTACATATCTGATCAACAGAAGCCTCGTTCTTGAAGGCCCATGTGGAAGCCACAGCCCTAGTGGAATGAGCTGTGATTCTTTCGGGAGGCTGCCGTCCGGCAGTCTCGTAAGCCAATCTGATGATGCTTTTAATCCAAAAAGAGAGAGAGGTAGAAGTTGCTTTTTGACCTCTCCTTTTACCGGAATAAACAACAAACAAGGAAGATGTTTGTCTAAAATCCTTTGTAGCATCTAAATAGAATTTTAGAGCGCGAACAACATCCAAATTGTGCAACAAACGTTCCTTCTTTGAAACTGGTTTCGGACACAGAGAAGGTACGATAATCTCCTGGTTAATGTTCTTGTTAGAAACAACTTTTGGAAGAAAACCAGGTTTAGTACGTAAAACCACCTTATCTGCATGGAACACCAGATAAGGAGGAGAACACTGCAGAGCAGATAATTCTGAAACTCTTCTGGCAGAAGAAATTGCAACTAAAAACAAAACTTTCCAAGATAATAATTTAATATCAACGGAATGCAAGGGTTCAAACGGAACCCCCTGAAGAACTGAAAGAACTAAATTGAGACTCCAAGGAGGAGTCAAAGGTTTGTAAACAGGCTTAATTCTAACCAGAGCCTGAACAAAGGCTTGAACATCTGGCACAGCAGCCAGTTTTTTGTGAAGTAACACCGACAAGGCAGAAATCTGTCCCTTCAGGGAACTTGCAGATAATCCTTTTTCCAATCCTTCTTGAAGGAAGGATAGAATCCTAGGAATCTTAACCTTGTCCCAAGGGAATCCTTTAGATTCACACCAACAGATATATTTTTTCCAAATTTTGTGGTAAATCTTTCTAGTTACAGGCTTTCTGGCCTGAACAAGAGTATCGATAACAGAATCTGAGAATCCTCGCTTCGATAAAATCAAGCGTTCAATCTCCAAGCAGTCAGCTGGAGTGAAACCAGATTCGGATGTTCGAACGGACCCTGAACAAGAAGGTCTCGTCTCAAAGGTAGCTTCCGAGGTGGAGCCGATGACATATTCACCAGATCTGCATACCAAGTCCTGCGTGGCCACGCAGGAGCTATCAAGATCACCGACGCCCTCTCCTGATTGATCCTGGCTACCAGCCTGGGGATGAGAGGAAATGGCGGGAACACATAAGCTAGTTTGAAGGTCCAAGGTGCTACTAGTGCATCCACTAGAGCCGCCTTGGGATCCCTGGATCTGGACCCGTAGCAAGGAACTTTGAAGTTCTGACGAGAGGCCATCAGATCCATGTCTGGAATGCCCCACAGCTGAGTGACTTGGGCAAAAATTTCCGGATGAAGTTCCCACTCCCCCGGATGCAATGTCTGACGACTCAGAAAATCCGCTTCCCAATTTTCCACTCCTGGGATGTGGATAGCAGACAGGTGGCAGGAGTGAGACTCCGCCCATAGAATGATTTTGGTCACTTCTTCCATCGCTAGGGAACTCCTTGTTCCCCCCTGATGGTTGATGTACGCAACAGTTGTCATGTTGTCTGATTGAAACCGTATGAACTTGGCCCTCGCTAGCTGAGGCCAAGCCTTGAGAGCATTGAATATCGCTCTCAGTTCCAGAATATTTATCGGTAGAAGAGACTCTTCCCGAGACCAAAGACCCTGAGCTTTCAGGGATCCCCAGACCGCGCCCCAGCCCATCAGACTGGCGTCGGTCGTGACAATGACCCACTCTGGTCTGCGGAATGTCATCCCTTGTGACAGGTTGTCCAGGGACAGCCACCAACGGAGTGAGTCTCTGGTCCTCTGATTTACTTGTATCTTCGGAGACAAGTCTGTATAGTCCCCATTCCACTGACTGAGCATGCACAGTTGTAATGGTCTTAGATGAATGCGCGCAAAAGGAACTATGTCCATTGCCGCTACCATCAACCCGATCACTTCCATGCACTGAGCTATGGAAGGAAGAGGAACGGAATGAAGTATCCGACAAGAGTCTAGAAGTTTTGTTTTTCTGGCCTCTGTTAGAAAAATCCTCATTTCTAAGGAGTCTATAATTGTTCCCAAGAAGGGAACCCTTGTTGACGGGGATAGAGAACTCTTTTCCACGTTCACTTTCCATCCGTGAGATCTGAGAAAGGCCAGGACGATGTCCGTGTGAGCCTTTGCTTGAGGAAGGGACGACGCTTGAATCAGAATGTCGTCCAAGTAAGGTACTACAGCAATGCCCCTTGGTCTTAGCACAGCTAGAAGGGACCCTAGTACCTTTGTGAAAATCCTTGGAGCAGTGGCTAATCCGAAAGGAAGCGCCACGAACTGGTAATGTTTGTCCAGGAATGCGAACCTTAGGAACCGATGATGTTCCTTGTGGATAGGAATATGTAGATACGCATCCTTTAAATCCACCGTGGTCATGAATTGACCTTCCTGGATGGAAGGAAGAATAGTTCGAATGGTTTCCATCTTGAACGATGGAACCTTGAGAAACTTGTTTAAGATCTTGAGATCTAAGATTGGTCTGAACGTTCCCTCTTTTTTGGGAACTATGAACAGATTGGAGTAGAACCCCATCCCTTGTTCTCTTAATGGAACAGGATGAATCACTCCCATTTTTAACAGGTCTTCTACACAATGTAAGAATGCCTGTCTTTTTATGTGGTCTGAAGACAACTGAGACCTGTGGAACCTCCCCCTTGGGGGAAGTCCCTTGAATTCCAGAAGATAACCTTGGGAGACTATTTCTAGCGCCCAAGGATCCAGAACATCTCTTGCCCAAGCCTGAGCGAAGAGAGAGAGTCTGCCCCCCACCAGATCCGGTCCCGGATCGGGGGCCAACATTTCATGCAGTCTTGGTAGCAGTGGCAGGTTTCTTGGCCTGCTTTCCCTTGTTCCAGCCTTGCATTGGTCTCCAAGCTGGCTTGGCTTGAGAAGTATTACCCTCTTGCTTAGAGGACGTAGCACCTTGGGCTGGTCCGTTTCTACGAAAGGGACGAAAATTAGGTTTATTTTTTGCCTTGAAAGGCCGATCCTGAGGAAGGGCGTGGCCCTTACCCCCAGTGATATCAGAGATAATCTCTTTCAAGTCAGGGCCAAACAGCGTTTTCCCCTTGAAAGGAATGTTAAGTAGCTTGTTCTTGGAAGACGCATCAGCCGACCAAGATTTCAACCAAAGCGCTCTGCGCGCCACAATAGCAAACCCAGAATTCTTAGCCGCTAACCTAGCCAATTGCAAAGTGGCGTCTAGGGTGAAAGAATTAGCCAATTTGAGAGCATTGATTCTGTCCATAATCTCCTCATAAGGAGGAGAATCACTATCGACCGCCTTTATCAGCTCATCGAACCAGAAACATGCGGCTGTAGCGACAGGGACAATGCATGAAATTGGTTGTAGAAGGTAACCCTGCTGAACAAACATCTTTTTAAGCAAACCTTCTAATTTTTTATCCATAGGATCTTTGAAAGCACAACTATCCTCTATGGGTATAGTGGTGCGTTTGTTTAAAGTGGAAACCGCTCCCTCGACCTTGGGGACTGTCTGCCATAAGTCCTTTCTGGGGTCGACCATAGGAAACAATTTTTTAAATATGGGGGGAGGGACGAAAGGAATACCGGGCCTTTCCCATTCTTTATTAACAATGTCCGCCACCCGCTTGGGTATAGGAAAAGCTTCTGGGAGCCCCGGCACCTCTAGGAACTTGTCCATTTTACATAGTTTCTCTGGGATGACCAACTTGTCACAATCATCCAGAGTGGATAATACCTCCTTAAGCAAAATGCGGAGATGTTCCAACTTAAATTTAAATGCAATCACATCAGGTTCAGCCTGTTGAGAAATGTTCCCTGAATCAGTAATTTCTCCCTCAGACAAAACCTCCCTGGCCCCATCAGACTGGGTTAGGGGCCCTTCAGAGATATTAGTATCAGCGTTGCCATGCTCTTCAGTATCTAAAACAGAGCAGCCGCGCTTACGCTGACAAGTGTTCATTTTGGCTAAAATGTTTTTGACAGAATTATCCATTACAGCCGTTAATTGTTGCATAGTAAGGAGTATTGGCGCGCTAGATGTACTAGGGGCCTCCTGAGTGGGCAAGACTCGTGTAGACGAAGGAGGGAATGATGCAGTACCATGCTTACTCCCCTCACTTGAGGAATCATCTTGGGCATCATTGTCATTATCACATAAATCACATTTATTTAAATGAATAGGAATTCTGGCTTCCCCACATTCAGAACACAGTCTATCTGGTAGTTCAGACATGTTAAACAGGCATAAACTTGATAACAAAGTTCAAAAACGTTTTAAAATAAAACCGTTACTGTCACTTTAAATTTTAAACTGAACACACTTTATTACTGCAATTGCGAAAAAACATGAAGGAATTGTGCAAAATTCACCAAATTTTCACCACAGTGTCTTAAAGCCTTAAAAGTATTGCACACCAAACTTGGAAGCTTTAACCCTTAAAATAACGGAACCGGAGCCGTTTTAAACTTTAACCCCTTTACAGTCCCTGGTATCTGCTTTGCTGAGACCCAACCAAGCCCAAAGGGGAATACGATACCAAATGACGCCTTCAGAAAGTCTTTTCTAAGTATCAGAGCTCCTCTCACATGCGACTGCATGCCATGCCTCTCAAAAACAAGTGCGCCACACCGGCGCGAAAATGAGGCTCTGCTTATGCTTTGGGAAAGCCCCTAAGGAATAAGGTGTCTAATACAGTGCCTGCCGATATTATTATATCAAAATACCCAGATAAAATGATTCCTCAAGGCTAAATATGTGTTAATAATGAATCGATTTAGCCCAGAAAAAGTCTACAGTCTTAATAAGCCCTTGTGAAGCCCTTATTTACGATCGTAATAAACATGGCTTACCGGATCCCATAGGGAAAATGACAGCTTCCAGCATTACATCGTCTTGTTAGAATGTGTCATACCTCAAGCAGCAAGAGACTGCATACTGTTCCCCCAACTGAAGTTAATTGCTCTCAACAGTCCTGTGTGGAACAGCCATGGATTTTAGTTACGGTTGCTAAAATCATTTTCCTCATACAAACAGAAATCTTCATCTCTTTTCTGTTTCTGAGTAAATAGTACATACCAGCACTATTTCAAAATAACAAACTCTTGATTGAATAATAAAAACTACAGTTAAACACTAAAAAACTCTAAGCCATCTCCGTGGAGATGTTGCCTGTACAACGGCAAAGAGAATGACTGGGGTAGGCGGAGCCTAGGAGGGATCATGTGACCAGCTTTGCTGGGCTCTTTGCCATTTCCTGTTGGGGAGGAGAATATCCCACAAGTAAGGATGACGCCGTGGACCGGACACACCTATGTTGGAGAAATAAGGAATTGGAATAATTGTGCTTTATACAAAAAAAATCATAACCACCACAAAAAAGGGCGGGCCTCATGGACTCTTGCTAATATGAAAGAAATGAATTTATCAGGTAAGTTCTTACATAAATTATGTTTTCTTTCATGTAATTAGCAAGAGTCCATGAGCTAGTGACGTATGGGATAATGACTACCCAAGATGTGGATCTTTCCACACAAGAGTCACTAGAGAGGGAGGGATAAAATAAAGACAGCCAATTCCTGCTGAAAATAATCCACACCCAAATAAAGTTTAATGAAAAACATAAGCAGAAGATTCAAACTGAAACCACTGCCTGAAGTACTTTTCTACCAAAAACTGCTTCAGAAGAAGAAAACACATCAAAATGGTAGAATTTAGAAAAAGTATGCAAAGAGGACCAAGTTGCTGCTTTGCAAATCTGATCAATCGAAGCTTCATTCCTAAACGCCCAGGAAGTAGAAACTGACCTAGTAGAATGAACTGTAATCCTTAGAGGCGGAGTTTTACCCGACTCGACATAAGCATGATGAAATAAAGATTTCAACCAAGATGCCAAAGAAATGGCAGAAGCTTTCTGGCCTTTTCTAGAACCGGAAAAGATGACAAATAATACAAAGCTCTAACAGCATCCAAAGAATGCAATGATTTCTCCTTAGAATTCAAAGGATTAGGACATAATGAAGGAACCACAATTTCTCCACTAAGGTTGTTAGAATTCACAACCTTAGGTAAAAAATTCAAAAGAAGTTCGCAGCACCGCCTCATCCTGATGAAAAATCAGAAAAGGAGACTCACAAGAAAGAGCAGATAATTCAGAGACTCTTCTGGCAGAAGAGATGGCCAAAAGAAACAAAACTTTCCAAGAAAGTAATATAACGACCAAAGAATCCATGGGTTCAAAAGGAGGAGCTTGAAAAGCCCCCAGAACCAAATTCAAACTCCAAGGAGGAGAAATTGACTTAATGACAGGTTTTATACGAACCAAAGCTTGTACAAAACAATGAAATATCAGGAAGATTAGCAATCCTTCTGTGAAAAAAGAACAGAAAGAGCAGAGATTTGTCCTTTCAAGGAACTTGCGGACAAACCTTTATCTAAACCATCCTGAAGAAACTGAAAAATTCTCGGTATTCAAAAAGAATGCCAAGAAAAAATGATGAGAAAGACACTAAGAAATATAAGTCTTCCAGACTCTATAATATATCTCACTAGATACAGATTTACGAGCCTGTCACATAGTATTAATCACAGAGTCAGAGAAACCTTCTTTGACCAAGAATCAAGCGTTCAAACTCCATACCTTAAAATTTAAGGATTTGAGATCCTTGGAAAAAAGGACCTTGCGACAAAGTCTGGTCTTAACGGAAGAGTCCACAGCTGGCAAGAGGCCATCCGGACAAGATCCGCATACCAAAACCTGTGAGGCCATGCTGGAGCTACCAGCAGGACAAACGAGCATTCCTTTAGAATCTTGGAGAATACTCTTGGAAGAAGAACTAGAGGCGGAAAGATATAGGCAGGATGATACTTCCAAGGAAGTGATAATGTATCCACTGCTTCCGCCCGAGGATCCCGGGATCTGGACAGATACCAGGGAAGTTTCTTGTTTAGATGAGAAGCCATCAGATCTATTTCTGGGAGTTCCCACATTTGAACAATCTGAAGAAATACCTCTGGGTGAAGAGACCATTCGCCCGGATGCAACGTTTGGCGACTGAGATAATCCGCTTCCCAATTGTCTATACCTGGGATATGAACCGCAGAGATTAGACATGAGCTGGATTCCGCCCAAACCAAAATTTGAGATACTTCTTTCATAGCCAGAGGACTGTGAGTCCCTCCTTGATGATTGATGTATGCCACAGCTGTGACATTGTCTATCTGAAAACAAATGAACACCTCTCTCTTTAGAAGAGGCCAAGACTGAAGAGCTCTGAAAATTGCACGGAGTTCAAAAATATTGATCGGTAATCTCACCTCCTGAGATTCCCAAACCCCTTGTGCCGTCAGAGACCCCCACACAGCTCCCCAACCTGTAAGACTTGCATCTGTTGAGATTATAGTCCAGGTCGGAAGAACAAAGAAGCCCCCTGAACTAAACGATGGTGAACTGTCCACCATGTCAGAGAGTGTCGTATAATCGGTTTAAAGATATTAATTGAGATATCTTTGTGTAATCCCTGTACCACTGGTTCAGCATACAGAGCTGAAGAGGTCGCATGTGAAAACGAGCAAAGGAGATCGCATCCGATGCGGCAGTCCTAAGACCTAAAATTTCCATGCATAAGGCTACCAAAGGGAATGATTGTGACTGAAGGTTTTGACAAGCTGATATCAATGTTAAACTTCTCTTATCTGACAAGGACAGAGTCATAGACACTGAATCTATCTGGAAACCTAAAAAGGTTACCCTTGTCTGAGGAAACAATGAACTGATTGGTAAATTGATCCTCCAACCATGATCTTGAAGAAACAACACAAGTCGATTCGTATGAGATTCTGCGAAAATGTAAAGACTGAGCAAGTACCAAGATATCGTTCAAAAAAAAAGGAAATACCAAAACCCTGTTCTCTGATTACAGACAGAAGGGCACCGAGAACCTTTGAAAAAAATTCTTGGAGCTGACGCTAGGCCAAACGGTAGAGCCACAAAACTGGTAATGCTTGTCTAAAAAGAGAATCTCAGAAACTAAAAGTGATCTGGATGAATCGGAATATGCAGATATGCATCCTGTAAATCTATTGTAGACATATAATGCCCTTGCAAAACAAAAGGCAGGATAGTCCTACAGTTACCATCTTGAATGTTGGTATCCTTACATAACGATTCAATATAGATAGATCCGGAACTGGTCTGAAGGAATTGACCTTCTTTGGTACAATGAAGAGATAGAATAAAACCCCAGCCCCTGTTCCAGGACTGGAACTGGCATAATTACTCCAGCCAACTCTAGATCTGAAACACATTTCAGAAATGCTGAGCCTTTGCTGTGTTTACTGGGACACGGGAAAGAAAAAAATCTCTTTGCAGGAGGCCTTAACTTGAAGCCAATTCTGTACCTTTCTGAAACAATGTTCTGAAACCAGAGATTGTGAACGGAATTGATCCAAATTTCCTTGAAGAAAACGTAAACTGCCCCATACCAGCTGAGCTGGAATGAGGGCCGCACCTTCATGGGTATTTAGGAGCTGGCTATAGGTTTCTATAAGGCTTGGATATATTCCAAACTGGAAATGGTTTCCAAACTGATACCGCTCCTGAGGATGAAAGATCAGGCTTTTGTTCCTTGTTGTGAGGAAAGGAACGAAAATGATTATTAGACCTAAATTTACCTTAGATTTTTTTATCCTTTGGTAAAAAAGTTCCCTTCCCTCCAGTAACAGTTGAGATAATAGAATCCAACTGAAAATCGAATAATTTATTACCCTGGAAAGAAAGGGAAAGCAAAGTTGACTTAGAAGACATATGAGCATTCCAAGTTTTAAGCCATAAAGCTTTTCTAGCTAAAATAGCTAGATACATACACCTGACATCAACTCTAATGATATCAAAAGATGGTATCACAAATAAAATTATTAGCATGTTATAGAATAATAATAATGCTATAAAATTATGATCTGTTACTTGTTGCGCTAAAGCTTCTAACCAAAAAGTTGAAGCTGCAGCAACATCCGCTAAAAATATAGCACGTCTAAGAAGATTACCTGAACATAAGTAAGCTTTTCTTAGAAAGGATTCAATTTTCCTATCTAAAGGATCCTTAAATGAAGTACTATCTGCCATAGGAATAGTAGTACGTTACCAGGAGTAGAGACAGCCCCATTAACCTTAGAGATTTTGTCCCAAAACTCTAATCTGTCAGATGGCACAGGATATAATTGCTTAAACGTTTAGAAGGAGTAAATGAATTACCCAAATTATTCCATTCCCTGGAAATTACTTCAGAAATAGCATCAGGGAGAGAAAACACTTCTGGAATAACTACAGGAGATTTAAAAACCTTATTTAAACGTTTAGATTTAGTATCAAGAGGACCAGAATCCTCTATTTCTAATGCAATTAATACTTCTTTAAGTAAAGAACGAATAAATTCCATCTTGAACAAATACAAAGATTTATCAGCATCAACCTCTGAGACAGAAACCTCTGAACCAGAAGAACCATTATCAGTATCAGAATGATGATGTTCATTTAAAAATTCATCTGAAAAAAGAGAAGTTTTAAAAGACTTTTATGTATACTAGAAGGAGAAATAACAGACATAGCCTTCTTAATGGATTTAAAAAATAAAATCTCTTATGTTATCAGGAACACTCTGAAAATTAGATGTTGACGGAACAGCAACAGGTAATGTAACAGTACTAAAGGAAATTTTATCTGCATTAATAAGTTTGTCATGACATGCAATACAAACAACAGCTGGAGAAACAGATACCAAAAGTTTATAGCAGATACACTTAGCTTGGTAGCTCCAGCACTGGGCAGCGATTTTCCTGAAGTATCTTCTGACTCAGTTGCAACGTGGAACATCTTGCAATATGTAAAAGAAAAAACAACATATAAAGCAAAATTGATCAAATTCCTTAAATGACAGTTTCAGGAATGGGAAAAAAATGCCAGTGAACAAGCTTCTAGCAACCAGAAGCAATAAATAATGAGACTTAAATAATGTGGAGACAAAAATGACGCCCATATTTTTTAGCGCCAAAAAAGACGCCCACATTATTTGGCGCCTAAATTCTTTTGGCGCCAAAAATGACGCCACATCCGGAACGCCGACACTTTTGACGCAAAAAAACGTCCGCACCAAGAATGACGCAATAAAATGAAGCATTTTCAGCCCCCGCGAGCCTAACAGCCCACAGGGAAAAAGTCAAATTTTTTTAAGGTAAGAAAAGATGATTGAAACAAATGCATTTATCCCAAGTATGAAACTGACTGTCTGAAAATAAGGAATGTTGAACATCCTGAGTCAAGGCAAATAAATGTTTGAATACATATATTTAGAACTTTATAAAAAAGTGCCTAACCATAGCTTAGAGTGTCACAGAAAATAAGCTTACTTACTTACCCCAGGACACTCATCTACATGTTGTAGAAAGCCAAACCAGTACTGAAACGAAAATCAGCAGAGGTAATGGTATATATATATAAGAGTATATCGTCGATCTGAAAAGGGAGGTAAGAGATGAATCTCTACGACCGATAACAGAGAACCTATGAAATAGACCCCGTAGAAGGAGATCATTGCATTCAAATAGGCAATACTCTCCTCACATCCCTCTGACATTCACTGCACGCTGAGAGGAAAACCGGGCTCCAACCTGCTGCGGAGCGCATATCAACGTAGAATCTAGCACAAACTTAATTCACCACCTCCATAGGAGGCAAAGTTTGTAAAACTGAATTGTGGGTGTGGTGAGGGGTGTATTTATAGGCATTTTAAGGTTTGGGAAACTTTGCCCCTCCTGGTAGGAATGTATATCCCATACGTCACTAGCTCATGGACTCTTGCTAATTACATGAAAGAAAAAGAGTTATATCTGGAACACCCCAGCTGCAGATTAGGTCCAGAAATACCTCCTGATTCAGAGACCACTCCCCAGAGTGAAGAGTCTGCCTACTCAGGAAATCTGCCTCCCAATTCTTCAAACCTGGGATGTGAATAGCTGAGATCTGACACTGATGTCTCTCGTCCAAATGCAGGATCAGATATAACTCCTGCATCACCAGGGAGGTCAGAGTGCCACTCTAATTGTTGATGTAGGCCACTGTCGTGGTGTTGTCCGATTGGAATCAGATATGCCGGACGGAACCAAGTTGAGGCAACGACAGAAGTGCTTCGTAAATAGCTCCCAATTTGAAAATGTGTTCCCACTGACACCAAGTTTCCTGGGCTCTAAGAGAACCCCACATCGCACCCCAACCCGACAGACTCACGTCTGTGGTGATTATAATCCAAGAGGGGCGGCAGGAACTCGCTCCTAAAAGAACCGGGGTTGGGGATTGCCACCAAACCAGACTCTCTCTCGTCTGGGCGTACAGAGAGATGAACTGTGATAGATCTGAATGTTCTCCATTACACAACTGTAGTGGTCTTAGATGAAAGCAAGCAAACGTTATAGCATCCTATGTCGCAACCATAAGGCATAGTACCTCCATGCATACTGCTACAGATGGATGAGCATTGGACTGAAGAAATCTATGATCGTTCCTAGGAAGTTTACCCTTGTAGACGGAACGAGGGAGCTCTTTTCCAAGTTGACCTTCCAACCGTGCGCCCGAAGACATGAGAGTAACCTCTGCGGTTCTTCCTGTGTCACCGACAAGGAAGGAACCTGAACCAAAATGTAATCCAGGTAAAGAGCCACTGTGATTCCCTGTAGATGAACCACAGCCAGCAGGGCTCTCAGCACCTTGGTGAACACTCATGGAGTCATAGCCAACCTGAATGGAAGCACCACAAACTGGTAGTGTTTGTCTAGGAAGGAAAAACAAAGAAACGGTGGTGGTCCCTGTTTATCGGAATGTGAAGCTACGCGTCCTTTAGGTTTATTGTGGACATGAACTGTCCCTCCTGAACAAGAGGAAGTATGGATCTTTTTGTCTCCATGTTTAAGGTGGGAACTCTTACAAACCTGTTGAGCCCTTTCAGGTCCAAAATAGGATGGAAAATGCCCTCTTTCTTGGGTACCACAAAGAGATTTCTCTCTCTGATGGGGGGATGGGAACTACCACTTTCAAGGCTAAGAGGTCCTACAAACAACAAAGTAGTGCTGCCCCCTTTACTAGGTTCTCAGATACCCTTTATAGTAGGAAGAGGTCCCTTGGGGGACAGGAACGAAAGCTTATTCTGTAACCCTGGCAAATAATTTCCAGCACCCAAGAGTCCTGAACAGACTGACACTATTCCTTGTGGAACAGAGAAAGTCTGCCCCCCACGCTACCTGATTCTAGGTCGGGGCAATCCCATCATACTAATTTGTTATCTAGGGAAGCCTTCTTGGGGTGCTTGTTCTTATAGCTCCCCTGGGTGGTTTCCAGGTAGGCCTGGGAGACGTAGTTTTAGTCCATTCTGCGTTCCTTTGATTTTTGTTCTGAAAGGAATTAAAACATCCCGCTGGACGACCCTTTCCACCTGCGACTGTGGCTATGATGGATTGCAGACCCGGACCAAACAATGATTTACCTTTGAACGGCAGTGACAGCAGTCTAGATTTAGACACAATATCCAGTGGCCCTCCTAGCCAGAACCGCAAAGCTAGATAATTTTAGCGTCCATGATAAAGGTGTTTTCCAACCGTAGGGATTGTATGTGATCCTGAATCTCCTCTAAGGGAGTTTCCACCGTAATAAGGTGGAATAGATAGCTTTAATCTCATAATCTGACATCCCACATATTAACAGGTCCTCTTGTTACAGAATTATATCTGAATTTATTAGTAGCCGGCTACAAAAGATAATGTTTGTATCTGACTGCTTGATATCATACAAACCAAGTATAATGTTTCACATATAGATACAGGATTCTCAGATGTATTATTCATACATCTATGCTATATATTGCTATATATTGATATCTAGAGAGTTTAAATGTTTTTAAACGTGTATGATTAAATAGTTAAACCAATAAAGATAAAGTATGAATGGTTAAAAATCATTCCTGTATTATTCAGTGAGAATTTTTCCTAAATAATTGCAGGGGTAAAGCACTTTTTTTTGTTACAGACTTTGTAACTCATTTAGCTATGAGTCAACTTAGTGCTATATTGCCCCCCCTAACAGGTGCTTGTTGATTACAAAAATATTTGGCACCTATAGGTACTTACCATTAGTACTACTTTACCTACTATCTTTTTACTATGTTACATTTTAACCTCTTACTTGCTGTTCAAGGATTGGAATAAAAGAAGTTTGTTTACATCTCCGTGTTTGGGAAGTTCCTGTAACAATAACCAAGTAGCTGCCCCAAGAGGCGGCAACTGCTCTGGTAGAATGAGAAGTAATTTGTTCAGGGGGAGACATCCCTGCTACTAGGTATGCAATGTGATGAAGTTTTAAGCCAAAGTGATTGCAGTAGCTTTCTGTCCCTTGCAGGATCTGATAAATGGATAAACAAGGAAGTATTTCTGAATTCTTGATTTCAAGGCCCTTACTACATCCAGGTTATGAAATAAATGGTCTCTCTATAATTTTTTTGGCGCAGGACAGAGAAGGGATTACAATTTCATGATTCATGCTTTCAGAAGAAACAACCTTAAGAGGGAAAGAGTAGTTTTGTCTGATGACAAACAAAAACAGAATTTATGCTTACCTGATAAATTACTTTCTCTTGCGGTGTATCCAGTCCACGGATTCATCCTTACTTGTGGGATATTCTCATTCCCTACAGGAAGTGGCAAAGAGAGCACACAGCAGAGCTGTCCATATAGCTCCCCCGCTAGCTCCACCCCCCAGTCATTCGACCAAAGGTTAGGAGAAAAGGAGAAACCATAGGGTGCAGTGGTGACTGTAGTTTAAACACGGGCCGTGGACTGGATACACCGCAAGAGAAAGTAATTTATCAGGTAAGCATAAATTCTGTTTTCTCTTGCAAGGTGTATCCAGTCCACGGATTCATCCTTACTTGTGGGATACCAATACCAAAGCTTTAAGACACGGATGAAGGGAGGGAACAAGACAGGTAACCTAAACGGAAGGCACCACTGCTTGCAAAACCTTTCTCCCAAAAATAGCCTCCGAAGAAGCAAAAGTATCGAATTTGTAAAATTTGGCAAAAGTATGCAGTGAAGACCAAGTCGCTGCTTTACAAATCTGTTCAACAGAAGCCTCATTCTTGAAAGCCCATGTGGAAGCCACAGCTCTGGTGGAATGAGCTGTAATTCGTTCAGGAGGCTGCTGCCCAGCAGTCTCATAAGCTAATCGGATGATGCTTTTCAGCCAGAAGGAAAGAGAGGTAGCAGTCGCTTTCTGACCTCTCCTCTTACCAGAAAAGACAACAAAACAAGGATGATGTTTGCCTGAAATCTTTAGTTGCTTGTAAATAGAATTTTAAGGCACGAACCACATCAAGATTGTGTAAAAGCCGTTCCTTCTTTGAAGATGGATTAGGACACAGGGAAGGAACAATGATTTCCTGATTAATATTCCTAAATTGGTACTCAAAGATTTAGAGATGGCCTTCAAAGATAGTTTTATCAATAAACATAATGATAATCTGACAATTTTAGAAAGAAAGGCTTTAGAGAATCTCAGTAACAACAGGGACATTGTAATCCGCTCTGCCGATAAGGGCGGCGGTATTGTCATACAAAAGAGAGACCATTACATGAGGGAAGCATTTAATCTCCTTAATGACACCTCTGTTTCTAAAATTTTGAAATTCGACCCCACCATCACCTTTAGTAAGGATCTAGAGAAACTATTGGTGAAAGCAAAATCAGATGGCATTTTAAATAATGATGAGTTCAGATTTGTATCCAATCCTTTTCCTACCACTTCTTTGTTTTATCATTTACCCAAGGTCCACAAAGATGTAGTCAACCCGCCGGGAAGACCTATTGTGTCCGGGATTGGCTCACTTTGTGAAAACCTGTCTAAATATGTGGACTTTTATTTACAGCCTTTAGTGAGTAAAACAAAAGCCTTTCTGAAAGACACTCAGGAAGTGATAAGTAAATTTGAAGGGTTAGAGTGGGAACAGAACATGTTTTAGATAACGTGTGATGTTTCCGCCCTGTACACTTGTATTCCCCACGATTTGGGTGTTGAAGCAATTGAATTGGAACTCACTAGATCCAATTTTTTGCCTGAGCATGCTAAATTTTTGAGTGATAGCATTGGATTCATATTGTCCCACAATTACTTTAAGTTTGAAGATTTAATTTATTTACAAACAAACGGGACCGCGATGGGGACGACTTTCGCGCCCTCATATGCGAATCTTTATATGAATCACTTTGAAAATAAGTACATCTGGGCTAAAAATGCCTTTGATAGGAATATTATACAATACAGTCGTTTTATCGATGATATCATCATTTTATGGCAGGGCAATGAATCAGAGATCCAGGACTTCTATGGTTACATTAATAATAATGAATTTAATTTGAAATTCACTGGGAATCATTCAAGTGTGTCCATTGAATTCCTGGATTTAATTTTGTATAAAGATGAATTCAACAAAATTGCAGTTACCAACTTTAGAAAGAAAACTGAAAGAAATAGTTTTATAGATTACTCCAGCGCACATAAAAAGAGCTGGAAACAAAACATCCCTTATAGCCAGTTCTTCCGTATGCGTAGGAACTGTACTCATGAAAATAATTTCCAGTTAGAATCAGAAATATTAGAAAATAAACTGATTAGAAAAGGCTACGACAAGAAATTGTTGGGAGATGCAAAAGCAAGAGCTTCACAAAAAGATAGGAAAGATTTATTGATAAATAAGAAAAATGAAAATAGTAGTAACATACACCCAAAAAAGAAGCAAGGGGAGACAACTATAAGATTTATAACAACATATAATGAGGGAGCAAAACAAATCAGAAAGATCCTCAATAAACATTGGTCTATC
Organism: Bombina bombina; assembly: GCF_027579735.1. Taxonomy (NCBI): domain Eukaryota; kingdom Metazoa; phylum Chordata; class Amphibia; order Anura; family Bombinatoridae; genus Bombina; species Bombina bombina. The sequence continues at coordinate 197,951,168 of NC_069499.1, read as the reverse complement.
TTAAAGGCTGACCCCATTCTAGGAAGCCAATTTGGAAACAACCCAGAGTTAACATTTAAGAAAGGGAAAAATCTGAAAAATATTTTAGCCCCTAGCAGTTTGAAAAAAACAATAGAAAACAGTAGTATCAACAACACCAGTTGGCTAACGGGTAAGAAAGGAACTTTTAAGTGTGGTAAGAAAAAATGCATTATGTGTCAACATATAAATAATTCTACTTCATTTATGAACTCTGATCATTCACAACAGTTTAATATCAAGATTAGGAGTAATTGTCATTCCACTTACGTAGTGTATCTCCTTGAGTGTGGGTGTGGCCTGTATTATATAGGCCGCACGAAAAGAAAAATAAAGAGGAGAATATATGAGCATGTAAATAATATCAAAGAGAAATATCCCAAACATAGTGTGCCCAGACATTTTATGGATGCACACAATTGTGACCCTAGTAGTTTACGTGTACAGGTCATAGACTGGGTACCCCCCAATGAGGGAAAACAGAATTTATGTTTACCTGATAAATTACTTTCTCCAACGGTGTGTCCGGTCCACGGCGTCATCCTTACTTGTGGGATATTCTCTTCCCCAACAGGAAATGGCAAAGAGCCCAGCAAAGCTGGTCACATGATCCCTCCTAGGCTCCGCCTACCCCAGTCATTCGACCGACGTTAAGGAGGAATATTTGCATAGGAGAAACCATATGGTACCGTGGTGACTGTAGTTAAAGAAAATAAATTATCAGACCTGATTAAAAAAACCAGGGCGGGCCGTGGACCGGACACACCGTTGGAGAAAGTAATTTATCAGGTAAACATAAATTCTGTTTTCTCCAACATAGGTGTGTCCGGTCCACGGCGTCATCCTTACTTGTGGGAACCAATACCAAAGCTTTAGGACACGGATGAAGGGAGGGAGCAAATCAGGTCACCTAAATGGAAGGCACCACGGCTTGCAAAACCTTTCTCCCAAAAATAGCCTCAGAAGAAGCAAAAGTATCAAACTTGTAAAATTTGGTAAAAGTGTGCAGTGAAGACCAAGTCGCTGCCCTACATATCTGATCAACAGAAGCCTCGTTCTTGAAGGCCCATGTGGAAGCCACAGCCCTAGTGGAATGAGCTGTGATTCTTTCGGGAGGCTGCCGTCCGGCAGTCTCGTAAGCCAATCTGATGATGCTTTTAATCCAAAAAGAGAGAGAGGTAGAAGTTGCTTTTTGACCTCTCCTTTTACCGGAATAAACAACAAACAAGGAAGATGTTTGTCTAAAATCCTTTGTAGCATCTAAATAGAATTTTAGAGCGCGAACAACATCCAAATTGTGCAACAAACGTTCCTTCTTTGAAACTGGTTTCGGACACAGAGAAGGTACGATAATCTCCTGGTTAATGTTTTTGTTAGAAACAACTTTTGGAAGAAAACCAGGTTTAGTACGTAAAACCACCTTATCTGCATGGAACACCAGATAAGGAGGAGAACACTGCAGAGCAGATAATTCTGAAACTCTTCTAGCAGAAGAAATTGCCACTAAGAACAAAACTTTCCAAGATAATAACTTAATATCAACGGAATGCAAGGGTTCAAACGGAACCCCCTGAAGAACTGAAAGAACTAAATTGAGACTCCAAGGAGGAGTCAAAGGTTTGTAAACAGGCTTAATTCTAACCAGAGCCTGAACAAAGGCTTGAACATCTGGCACAGCGGCCAGCTTTTTGTGAAGTAACACAGACAAGGCAGAAATCTGTCCCTTCAGGGAACTTGCAGATAATCCTTTTTCCAATCCTTCTTGAAGGAAGGATAGAATCCTAGGAATCTTAACCTTGTCCCAAGGGAATCCTTTAGATTCACACCAACAGATATATTTTTTCCAAATTTTGTGGTAAATCTTTCTAGTTACAGGCTTTCTGGCCTGAACAAGAGTATCGATAACAGAATCTGAGAATCCTCGCTTCGATAAGATCAAGCGTTCAATCTCCAAGCAGTCAGCTGGAGTGAAACCAGATTCGGATGTTCGAACGGACCCTGAACAAGAAGGTCTCGTCTCAAAGGTAGCTTCCAAGGAGGAGCCGATGACATATTCACCAGATCTGCGTACCAAGTCCTGCGTGGCCACGCAGGAGCTATCAAGATCACCGACGCCCTCTCCTGATTGATCCTGGCTACCAGCCTGGGGATGAGAGGAAACGGCGGGAACACATAAGCTAGTTTGAAGGTCCAAGGTGCTACTAGTGCATCCACTAGAGCCGCCTTGGGATCCCTGGATCTGGACCCGTAGCAAGGAACTTTGAAGTTCTGACGAGAGGCCATCAGATCCATGTCTGGAATGCCCCACAGCTGAGTGACTTGGGCAAAGATTTCCGGATGGAGTTCCCACTCCCCCGGATGCAATGTCTGACGACTCAGAAAATCCGCTTCCCAATTTTCCACTCCTGGGATGTGGATAGCAGACAGGTGGCAGGAGTGAGACTCCGCCCATAGAATGATTTTGGTCACTTCTTCCATCGCCAGGGAACTCCTTGTTCCCCCCTGATGGTTGATGTACGCAACAGTTGTCATGTTGTCTGATTGAAACCGTATGAACTTGGCCCTCGCTAGCTGAGGCCAAGCCTTGAGAGCATTGAATATCGCTCTCAGTTCCAGAATATTTATCGGTAGAAGAGATTCTTCCCGAGACCAAAGACCCTGAGCTTTCAGGGAACCCCAGACCGCGCCCCAGCCCATCAGACTGGCGTCGGTCGTGACAATGACCCACTCTGGTCTGCGGAATGTCATCCCTCGTTACAGGTTGTCCAGGGACAGCCACCAACGGAGTGAGTCTCTGGTCCTCTGATTTACTTGTATCTTCGGAGACAAGTCTGTATAGTCCCCATTCCACTGACTGAGCATGCACAGTTGTAATGGTCTTAGATGAATGCGTGCAAAAGGAACTATGTCCATTGCCGCTACCATCAACCCGATCACTTCCATGCACTGAGCTATGGAAGGAAGAGGAACGGAATGGAGTATCCGACAAGAGTCTAGAAGTTTTGTTTTTCTGGCCTCTGTCAGAAAAATCCTCATTTCTAAGGAGTCTATTATTGTTCCCAAGAAGGGAACCCTTGTTGACGGAGATAGAGAACTCTTTTCCACGTTCACTTTCCATCCGTGAGATCTGAGAAAGGCCAGGACAATGTCCGTGTGAGCCTTTGCTTGAGGAAGGGACGACGCTTGAATCAGAATGTCGTCCAAGTAAGGTACTACAGCAATGCCCCTTGGTCTTAGCACAGCTAGAAGGGACCCTAGTACCTTTGTGAAAATCCTTGGAGCAGTGGCTAATCCGAAAGGAAGCGCCACGAACTGGTAATGTTTGTCCAGGAATGCGAACCTCAGGAACCGATGATGTTCCTTGTGGATAGGAATATGTAGATACGCATCCTTTAAATCCACCGTGGTCATGAATTGACCTTCCTGGATGGAAGGAAGAATAGTTCGAATGGTTTCCATCTTGAACGATGGAACCTTGAGAAACTTGTTTAAGATCTTGAGATCTAAGATTGGTCTGAACGTTCCCTCTTTTTTGGGAACTATAAACAGATTGGAGTAGAACCCCATCCCTTGTTCTCTTAATGGAACGGGATGAATCACTCCCATTTTTAACAGGTCTTCTACACAATGTAAGAATGCCTGTCTTTTTATGTGGTCTGAAGACAACTGAGACCTGTGGAACCTCCCCCTTGAGGGAAGTCCCTTGAATTCCAGAAGATAACCTTGGGAGACTATTTCTAGCGCCCAAGGATCCAGAACATCTCTTGCCCAAGCCTGAGCGAAGAGAGAGAGTCTGCCCCCCACCAGATCCGGTCCCGGATCGGGGGCCAACATTTCATGCTGTCTTGGTAGCAGTGGCAGGTTTCTTGGCCTGCTTTCCCTTGTTCCAGCCTTGCATTGGTCTCCAAGCTGGCTTGGCTTGAGAAGTATTACCCTCTTGCTTAGAGGACGTAGCACTTTGGGCTGGTCCGTTTCTACGAAAGGGACGATTAGGTTTATTTTTTGCCTTGAAAGGCCGATCCTGAGGAAGGGCGTGGCCCTTACCCCCAGTGATATCCGAGATAATCTCTTTCAAGTCAGGGCCAAACAGCGTTTTCCCCTTGAAAGGAATGTTAAGTAGCTTGTTTTTGGAAGACGCATGAGCCGACCAAGATTTCAACCAAAGCGCTCTGCGCGCCACAATAGCAAACCCAGAATTCTTAGCCGCTAACCTAGCCAATTGCAAAGTGGCGTCTAGGGTGAAAGAATTAGCCAATTTGAGAGCATTGATTCTGTCCATAATCTCCTCATAAGGAGGAGAATCACTGTCGACCGCCTTTATCAGCTCATCGAACCAGAAACATGCGGCTGTAGCGACAGGGACAATGCATGAAATTGGTTGTAGAAGGTAACCCTGCTGAACAAACATCTTTTTAAGCAAACCTTCTAATTTTTTATCCATAGGATCTTTGAAAGCACAACTATCCTCTATGGGTATAGTGGTGCGTTTGTTTAAAGTGGAAACCGCTCCCTCGACCTTGGGGACTGTCTGCCATAAGTCCTTTCTGGGGTCGACCATAGGAAACAATTTTTTAAATATGGGGGGAGGGACGAAAGGAATACCAGGCCTTTCCCATTCTTTATTAACAATGTCCGCCACCCGCTTGGGTATAGGAAAAGCTTCTGGGAGCGACGGCACCTCTAGGAACTTGTCCATTTTACATAGTTTCTCTGGGATGACCAACTTGTCACAATCATCCAGAGTGGATAATACCTCCTTAAGCAGAATGCGGAGATGTTCCAACTTAAATTTAAATGCAATCACATCAGGTTCAGCTTGTTGAGAAATGTTCCCTGAATCAGTAATTTCTCCCTCAGACAAAACCTCCCTGGCCCCATCAGACTGAGTTAGGGGCCCTTCAGAAATATTAATATCAGCGTCGTCATGCTCTTCAGTATATAAAACAGAGCAGTCGCGCTTACGCTGATAAGTGTTCATTTTGGCTAAAATGTTTTTGACAGAATTATCCATTACAGACGTTAATTGTTGCATAGTAAGGAGTATTGGCGCGCTAGATGTACTAGGGGCCTCCTGAGTGGGCAAGACTCGTGTAGACGAAGGAGGGAATGATGCAGTACCATGCTTACTCCCCTCACTTGAGGAATCATCTTGGGCATCATTGTCATTGTCACATAAATCGCATTTATTTAAATGAATAGGAATTCTGGCTTCCCCACATTCAGAACACAGTCTATCTGGTAGTTCAGACATGTTAAACAGGCATAAACTTGATAACAAGTACAAAAAACGTTTTAAAATTAAACCGTTACTGTCACTTTAAATTTTAAACTGAACACACTTTATTACTGCAAATGCGAAAAAACATGAAGGAATTGTTCAAAATTTACCAAATTTTCACCACAGTGTCTTAAAGCCTTAAAAGTATTGCACACCAAATTTGGAAGCTTTAACCCTTAAAATAACGGAACCGGAGCCGTTTTGAACTTTAACCCCTTTACAGTCCCTGGTATCTGCTTTGCTGAGACCCAACCAAGCCCCAAGGGGAATACGATACCAAATGACGCCTTCAGAAAGTCTTTTCTAAGTATCAGAGCTCCTCTCACATGCGACTGCATGCCATGCCTCTCAAAAACAAGTGCGCAACACCGGCGCGAAAATGAGGCTCTGCCTATGCTTTGGGAAAGCCCCTAAAGAATAAGGTGTCTAAAACAGTGCCTGCCGATATTATTATATCAAAATACCCAGATAAAATGATTCCTCAAGGCTAAATATGTGTTAATAATCAATCGATTTAGCCCAAAAAAAAGTCTACAGTCTTAATAAGCCCTTTTTGAAGCCCTTATTTACAATCGTAATAAACATGGCTTACCGGATCCCAGAGGGAAAATGACAGCTTCCAGCATTACATCGTCTTGTTAGAATGTGTCATACCTCAAGCAGCAAGAGACTGCTCACTGTTCCCCCAACTGAAGTTAATTGCTCTCAACAGTCCTGTGTGGAACAGCCATGGATTTTAGTGACGGTTGCTAAAATCATTTTCCTCATACAAACAGAAATCTTCATCTCTTTTCTGTTTCTGAGTAAATAGTACATACCAGCACTATTTCAAAATAACAAACTCTTGATTGAATAATAAAAACTACAGTTAAACACTAAAAAACTCTAAGCCATCTCCGTGGAGATGTTGCCTGTACAACGGCAAAGAGAATGACTGGGGTAGGCGGAGCCTAGGAGGGATCATGTGACCAGCTTTGCTGGGCTCTTTGCCATTTCCTGTTGGGGAAGAGAATATCCCACAAGTAAGGATGACGCCGTGGACCGGACACACCTATGTTGGAGAAATAGACTCCTCAAGTTACGTAAATTAGAAACCCTTTGGATCTATAAGATGAAATGTTTAACTCCATTGGGGATGAACATTGATATAGATGTGGCAGCACATATGTAAGAACAATGCTTGGTTTACATATAATATCCCTGTGCAATTGTATTAATCAGGATGCTAGCATATTTAAATTATAAATCTGTATTCAGTTATATATAAATAACAGTTTTTAGTAAATAATCTTATGCTTTTTATAAATATGGTTCATTATTTTATTCCATGTATAGGTCAATTGATACTTGGTTTTAGTTAATTATTTTTAATATTGTTCATATGATTTTAAGTTTTATATACATTAATTTTTTAATATGATGAAATGGTAATCATTCTATGTGTATGTTTTTAAGGAATTTTTATCTTGCAATTTTATCTTTCAATGTATTGATCAGAAGCCAAATGGTTTAATCTGGATAGCACACAGGAAGGGGTGTGCTATCCTTTAATATGAGGAAAATTCTGATTGGCTAATTTAAACCTTATATAGAACAACATTACAGGTTAGACTCACCTGTCCTCTTGAAAAAGCCCGTTCGTTAAACGGGGGAAACGCGTTGAGGTTGAAATATACACCGCATAGGTGAAATTGTGAATTTACCTGTAATAAGTCGTTTGCTGTGGGGGTCCAGCTACCACTTGGAGGGCTTGTGGTGAGTGGTCCGGTCAGCATCGAATTATACATCTATCTATATGCCTATTTTATCTGGAACCTTGTAAGTGTTATCCTATTTGTGTGTCAGTATTATCGTTGTTGAATAAACTCACTTGAATCCGGATGCGCTCTCTGTTTTTTCTTCTATGATACTGTCGTTCCTGGTGGAGTGCCTAAGATCTCCACATCTATAGAGCTGCATAGGATTGTGCCGCACATAGCGAGACTGTGACGTCATCATTAGGCGCAATAGAGGAACACGCTAGGCGAGGACGCCGACAACAGAGCAGAGCCTCACGGAGCCTACAGCCGGAAAAACTTGGCCGCTCTATTGTAAATCCTCAGCAACAGCCATCGGATTGGGTCGGATACACACCTCTGAGATTAGTGACTGCAAACGGAGGTATTTGAGTGTCAATACAACACTTGTATCTCATCTTATTGTGACTGTACCGCTATCAGCGGTTTTGATACATAAGGACTGTGGATTACTGTCTTTCATCTGGGGGTAACACATTAATAGCGCAGAGTGTTTTCTTTTGTTTCTTCCTATTAGAAACAACTTTAGGAAGAAAACCAGGTTTGGTACGCAAAACTACCTTATCTGCATGGCACACCAGATAGGGTGAATTACACTGCAAAGCAGACAATTCTGAAACTCTTCGAGCAGAAGATATAGCTACCAAAAACAAAACCTTCCAAGATAATAACTTAATATCTATGGAATGTAAAGGTTCAAACGGAACCCCTTGAAGAACTGAAAGAACAAAATTTAGACTCCATGGCGGAGCCACAGGTTTATAGACAGGCTTGATTCTGACTAAAGCCTGAGCAAACGCTTGAACGTCTGGTACCTCTGCCAGACGCTTGTGCAAAAGGACAGAGCAGATATCTGTCCCTTTAAGGAACTAGCTGACAAACCTTTCATCAATCCTTCTTGGAGAAAAGACAATATCCTCGGAATCCTAATCTTACTCCACGAGTAACCCTTGGATTCACACCAACACAGATATTTCCGCCATATCTTATGGTAAATTTTCCTGGTGACAGGCTTTCTGGCCTGGATCAGAGTATCTATAACTGATTAAGAGAAACCAAGCTTAGATAGAATTAAGCGTTCAATCTCCAAGCAGTCAGCCGCAGAGAAACTAGATTTAGATGCTTGAATGGACCCTGTATTAGAAGATCCTGCCTCATTGGCAGTGTCCATGGTGGGACAGATGACATGTCCACTAGGTCTGCATACCAAGTCCTGCGTGGCCACGCAGGCGCTATCAGAATTACCGAAGCCTTCTCCTGTTTGATTCTGGCTACCACACGAGGGAGAAGGGGAAACGGTGGAAAGACATAAGCCAGATTGAAGGACCAAGGCGCTACTAGAGCATCTATCAATGCCGCCTTGAGGTCTCTAGACCTGGATCCGTAGAGAGGAAGTTTGGTGTTCTGATGGGACGCCATCAGATCCAATTCTGGAATGCCCCATCGCTGGGTCAGCTGAGCAAAAACCTCCGGGTGGAGTTCCCACTCCCCCGGGTGAAAAGTTTGACGACTTCGAAAATCCGCCTCCCAGTTGTCTACTCCTGGGATGTGAATTGCAGATAGATGGCAGGAGTGATCCTCCGCCCACCTGATAATTTTGGTTACTTCCTTCATCGATAGGGAACTCTTTGTTCCCCCCTGATGATTGATGTACGCTACAGTCGTGATGTTGTCCGACTGAAATCTGATGAATTTGGCCGCCGCTAGTTGAGGCCATGCCTGAAGCGTGTTGAATATCGCTCTCAGTTCCAAAATGTTTATCGGGAGAAGAAACTCTTCCCGAGACCATAGGCCCTGAGCTTTCAGGGAGTCCCAGACCACACCCCAGCCTAACAGACTGGCGTTGGTCGTTACAATGATCCACTCCGGTCTGCGGAAGCACATTCCCTGAGACAGGTGATCCTGAGACAACCACCAGAGAAGAGAATCTCTGGTCTTCTGGTCCAGTTGTATTTGAGGAGACAAATCTGCATAATCTCCATTCCACTGTTTGAGCATGCACAGTTCCAATGGTCTGAGATGTATTCGAGCAAAAGGGACTACGTCCATTGCCGCTACCATTAATCCGATTACCTCCATGCACTGAGCTACCGATGGCCGAGGAATGGAATGAAGAACTTGGCAAGTAGTTAAGAGCTTTAACTTTCTGTCCTCCGTCAGAAATATTTTCATTTCTACCGAGTCTATTAATGTTCCCAGAAAGGGAAACCTTGTGAGCGGGGACAGAGAACTCTTTTCGATGTTCACCTTCCACCCGTGAGACCTTAGAAAGGCCAGAACAATCTCCGTATGAGCCTTGGCTCTGGGAAAAGACGACGCCTGTATTAAGATGTCGTCCAGATAAGGTGCTATTGCAATGCCCCGCGGTCTTAGTACCGCCAGAAGGGACCCTAGCACTTTTGTGAAAATTCTGGGCGCGGTGGCCAACCCGAAGGGAAGGGCCACGAACTGGTAATGCTTGTCCAGAAGGGCGAACCTTAGGAACTGATGATGATCTTTGTGGATAGGAATATGTAGGTACGCATCCTTTAGATCCACGGTAGTCATATATTGACCTTCCTGGATCATAGGTAAGATTGTTCGAATGGTCTCCATCTTGAATGATGGAATTTGTTTAGAATTTTTAGATCCAGGATTGGTCTGAAAGTTCCTTCCTTTTTGGGAACCACAAACAGGTTTGAGTAAAAACCCAGTCCTTTTTCTGTAATTGGGACTGGATATATCACTCCCATCTTGAGTAGATCTTCTACACAGCGTAAGAATGCCTCTTTCTTTGTCTGGTCTGTAGACAGACGAGAAATGTGGAACCTTCCCCTTGGAGGGGAGTCCTTGAATTCTAGAAGATATCCCTGAGTAACAATCTCTAATGCCCAGGGATCGGGAACATCTCTCGCCCAGGCCTGAGCGAAGAGAGAGAGTCTGCCCCCTACCAGATCCGGTCCCGGATCGGGGGCTACCCCTTCATGCTGTCTTAGTAGCAGCTGCAGGCTTTTTGGCCTGTTTACCTTTGTTCCAGCCCTGCAAAGGCTTCCAGGTTGCCTTGGGCTGTGAAGCGTTACCCTCTTGCTTTGCGGTTGCAGAGGTTGAAGCAGGACCGCTCCTGATGTTGCGAAAGGAACGAAAATTAGCCTTGTTTTTAGCCTTAAAAGGCCTATCTTGCAGGAGACCATGGCCCTTTCCCCCGGTGATATCCGAAATAATCTCTTTCAACTCGGGCCCGAAAAGGGTCTTTCCCTTGAAAGGGATATTTAGTAATTTTGATTTGGACGACACGTCGGCCGACCATGACTGGAGCCAAAGTGTTCTGCACGCCATAATGGCGAAACCAGAATTTTTCGCCGCTAACTTAGCTAATTGCAAAGCGGCATCTGTGATAAAATAATTAGCCAGTTTTAGAGCATTAATTCTATCCATGACTTCGTCATATGAAGTCTCCCTCTGGAGCGACTCCTCCAGAGCCTCAAACCAAAAAGCCGCTGCAGTAGTTACAGGAATAATGCAGGCAATAGGTTGGAGAAGGAAACCTTGTTGAACAAATATTTTCTTTAGTAAACCTTCTAACTTTTTATCCATAGGATCTTTAAAAGCACAACTGTCTTCAATTGGGATGGCTGTGAGCTTGGCTAGTGTCGAAACTGCCCCCTCTACCTTAGGGACCGTCTGCCACGCGTCCTGCCTAGGATCAGTTATGGGGAACATTTTATTAAAGAAAGGTACACCTGGTCTCTCCCACTCCCTAGCAACAATATCCGCCACCCTCTTAGGGATCGGAAACGCATCAGTGTATACAGGGACTTCTAGATATTTGTCCATTTTACACAATTTCTCTGGGACCACCATAGGGTCACAATCATCCAGAGTTGATAAAACCTCCCTAAGCAGTACGCGGAGGTGTTCCAATTTAAATTTAAACGCTAGTGAATCTGATTCTGCCCGCTGAGAAACCTTTCCTGAGTCAGAAATTTCTCCCTCAGACATCACATCCCTCGCCCCTACTTCAGAGTGTTGTGAGGGTACATCAGATAAACCTCCCAAAGCTTCCGACTGCTCCTCATCTGTTCTTAAAACAGAGCTATCGCGCTTTTTAGGGAAAACTGGCAGTTTGGATAGAAAGGCCGCAAGGGAATTGTCCATGACTGTCGCTAGTTGTTGCAATATAATAGGTGCCAATGCACTAGAGGTACTAGGTATCACTTGAGCGGGCGTAACTGGTGATGACACATGGGGAGAGGAAGGCGGACTATCCTCATTACCTTCAGTCAAAGAATCATCTAGGGCTATATTTTTAAGTGACACAATATGATCTTTAAAGTGTATAGACACATTAGTGCACTTGGGACACATTTTGAGTGGGGGTTCCACCATGGCTTCTGAACACATAGAACAAGGCCTTTCCTTAGTGTCAGACATGTTTAACAGATTAGTATTATACACAAGCAGGCTTGGAAAACACTTTAATCAATAAAAAACACAAATTGAAATAAACGGTACTGTGCCTTTAATAAATAAAAAGCGCACACAATTTTACAAAACGGTGAAAAATGAACCAAATCTCTTGAAATTTTCACAGTATGTGCCTAATGCTTCGATATGATTGCACAACAAGTTTCAGCCTGATTAACCCTTTAATGTCCAAACCGGAGCAGTCTAAAGCCTACAACCGGTTAATAAACTACAGCACCTTGCCACAGCAGCCTGCTGTGGCCCTACCTGCAATTAAGGATTCGTTTTGGGAAAAGCAAGCCTCTTGAAGTCCTCAAACAGTCTCTGGACCCTCCATGTGAAGCAGCATGAACAATCTGTCAGAATTAACTGCGCAACTGAGGCGCGAAATTAGGCCCCTCCCACTCCGGAGTTGTGAGGCCTTCAGAAACCCAAAATAGGTGACTAAAATAATGCCATGTGGAAAAAAAACCTGTAATAAACACACCAAAAGTGTTTTTAAAAGTGTCTATAATGAGTATTTTGTTAAATAAAATAATCGATTGCCCTGCAAAAGGGTCAACCAGCCTATTGAGCCCTCTTAAATAAGCCTTTAATTCTATACTGAGTCTCAGAACATAGCTTACCCTTCCCACATGGGGATTCTTGTCAGTCTTCTAGCATTACCTTGTCTTGACTAGAAAAAAGATGACTGAAACATACCTTAATGCAGTTAAGCCTGCAAACTGTTTCCCCCAACTGAAGTTTTCTGGTACTCCTCAGTCCTGTGTGGGAACAGTAATGGATTTTAGTTACAACATGCTAAAATCATTTTCCTCTCAGCAGAATTCTTCATCACATTTCTGCCAGAGAGTAAATAGTACAAACCGGTACCATTTAAAAATAACAAACTTTTGATTGAAGATATAAAACTACAAATCTAACACCACATTCACTTTACCCTCCCGTAGAGAGGCCCTGCTGCCAGAGCCGGCAAAGAGAATGACTGGGGGGTGGAGCTAGGGGGGGAGTTATATGGACAGCTCTGCTGTGTGCTCTCTTTGCCACTTCATGTAGGGAATGAGAATATCCCACAAGTAAGGATGAATCCATGGACTGGATACACCTTGCAAGAGAAATAGGTAAGGAGAATCACAAATGAGCAGAAAGCTCAGATACTCTTCTGGCCAAGGTAACAGCCAAGAGAAAGAGAACCTTTCATAACAACAGTTGAATGTCTGGACCATGCATGGGTTCAAATGGCTGAGCCTGAAGAACCCTCAAAATAAAAGTTAGTGATTGTAAACTTGATCGTTATGGTAGAAATCAGTGTAACTATGATAAAAATCTATCCCCACTTTCATTCAAGATTATATTTTTTTCGCTTCTAAATAAAAGTGTTTTTACTTATACTGCTCCTCCTCCCGGCGCTGATCTACACTTTTTGTTTTCAATTACGTTACTTCATCCAGCCAATTGATTTTGTGGCCTTAAGATGGCAAAGTCCTTACACAGCACACATCATGGATCAATTGCAAAATCAATTGGCCAGATGAAGAAATGTCACTGAAAATAAACAGTGTAGATTGTTGCTGTGAGGAGGAGCGGTATGAGTAAGTCGGATCGATTAGCTGTAAAAACTTATTTAGAAGCAGAAGGAAAAAAATCATGGATGAAAGTGGGGTTATATTTATATCATAGTTGCACTGAATTCTCCCATAACTATCAAGTTTACAATCACTTTAAGGCTCCATAGAGGGGAAGCAGGCTTGATAACTGGTCTTATCCTAACCAAAGCTTGAATGTCAAGATGTCTTGAAATCATCTTGTGATACAAGACTGAAATGGGCAGAAAAACTAAAATTTATGCTTACCTGATAAATTTCTTTCCCTTTCCTGGCATGGAGAGTCTACAAATCCATTCTAATTACTAGTGGGAATTCGTCAAGTCCTTGCCACCAGGAGGAGGCAAAGAACACCCCAGCAGAGCTATTAAGTATCACTCCTACTTCCCATAAGCCCCTAGTCATTCAGCCGAAGGAATATGGAAAGAGAAAATGACACAAGGGTTTATACAAAAAAGACTTTTTAAATCAAATAAGGGCGGGTCGTGGACTAGTCTCCATGCCAGGAAAGAAAGAAATTAATCAGGTAAGCATACATTTTGTTTTCTTTCCAATGGCATGGAGAGTCCACAAATAAATTCCTATTACTAGTGAGAATCAATATCCAAGCTAGAGAACACAGAATGGAAGGGCGGGAGAACAAGAAGGCACCACTGAAGAACTTTTCTCCCAAAAGAAGCCTCAGTCGAGGCAAAAGTATCGAATTTGCAGAATTTAAAAAAAGTATGCAATGAGAACCAAGTGGCCACCTTGCAGATCTGATCCACAGAAGCCTCATTTTTGAAGGCCCAGAAAGAAGAAATGTCCCTAGTGGAATGAGACGTAATTCTCTCAGGAGGCTTTTGTCCAGCTGTCTCATAAGCTAATCGGAAAACACTTCTCAACCAGAGAAAAAGAGTAGAAGAAGTGGCCTTCTGGCCCTTATGCTTACCAGAGAAAACAACGAACAGGGCAGTAGATTGCCGAAAGTCTTAAGTTGCCTGTAAATAACATCCAGGTTGTGCAACAGGCTTTTCTTCAGAGAAGGATTAGGACAACATGAAGGGATAACAATTTCCTGATTGATGTTGCGATCCGACACTACCTTGGGAAGAAATCCCAACCTAGTACCGGAGGACCGCCTTATCCGCATGAAGAATAAGGTAAGGAGAATCGCATTGTAAAGCCGAAAGCTCTGAAACAAAACTTTCCAAGATAACAACTTAATATCAACGGAATGCATAGGATCAAACAAAGCCTGTTCCAGAACTTTAAGAACAAGATTAAGGCTCCAAGGAGGAGCAACAGGTTTAAACACAGGTCTGATTCTGACCAAGGCCTGAACAAAAGATTAAACATCTGGCAGATCTGCTAGACGTTTATGCAAAAGAATAGACAGTGCAGAGATCTGACCCTTCAGAATCCTGACTGATAAACCTTTCTCCAGGCCATCCTGAAGAAAAGACAAAATGCAGGAAATTCTCACCCAACTCCAAGAGAAACCCTTAGATTTTTACCAATAAAGGTATTTACGCCATACCTTATGGTAACTTTTGCGAGTAACTGGCTTACGAGCCTGAAACATGGTATCAAATGACCTTCTAAGAAAAACCACACCTAGATAAGACTAAGCGTTCAATCTCCAAGCAGTCAGCTTCAGAGAAACAGAATTTATGCTTACCTGATAAATTACTTTCTCCAACGGTGTGTCCGGTCCACAGCGTCATCCATTACTTGTGGGAAATTCTCCTCCCCTACAGGGAAAGGCAAGGAGAGCACACAGCAAGAGCTGTCCATATAGCTCCCCCTCTGGCTCCGCCCCCCAGTCATTCGACCGACGGTTAGGAGAAAAAGGAGAAACTATAGGGTGCCGTGGTGACTGTAGTGTATAAAAAAAAAGAAAAATTTTTCAAACCTGATTAAAAAACCAGGGCGGGCCGTGGACCGGACACAACGTTGGAGAAAGTAATTTATCAGGTAAGCATAAATTCTGTTTTCTCCAACATTGGTGTGTCCGGTCCACGGCGTCATCCATTACTTGTGGGAACCAATACCAAAGCTTTAGGACACGGATGATGGGAGGGAGCAAATCAGGTTACCTAAACAGAAGGCACCACGGCTTGCAAAACCTTTCTCCCAAAAACAGCCTCCGAAGAAGCAAAAATATCAAATTTGTAAAATTTGGCAAAAGTGTGCAGAGAAGACCAAGTCGCTGCCTTACATATCTGATTAACAGAAGCCTCGTTCTTGAAGGCCCATGTGGAAGCCACAGCCCTAGTGGAGTGAGCTGTGATTCGTTAAGGAGGCTGCCGTCCGGCAGTCTCATAAGCCAATCGGATAATGCTTTTCAGACAGAAAGAAAGAGAGGTAGCAATAGCTTTTTGTCCTCTCCTCTTACCAGAGTAAACGACAAACAAGGATGAGGTTTGTCTAAAATTCTTTGTTGCTTCTAAATAGAACTTTAAAGCACTGACTACATCTAAATTGTGTAACAAACGTTCCTTCTTTGAAACTGGATTCGGGCACAGAGAAGGAACAACTATTTCCTGGTTAATATTCTTGTTGGAAACAACTTTTGGAAGAAAACCAGGCTTGGTACGCAAAATAACCTTATCTGAATGGAACACCAGATGGTGTGGATCACACTGCAAAGCAGATAATTCAGACTCCTATAACAAGTGTATGTAACACCAGAGGGCGCTAATATGATTAAAAATTGTGTATACCCAATTTAAAAAGATTTTTTAAAAACAAATGAACAATGGTATATAGTAATGGATAATGGTACCTCATTAAATAAAATGTCCCAGTTTAAAAGTCCACTAGAAAATGTATAGTCTTATAATTGGACACATAAGTTCAAAATTTTTTCTTGACTGTCGGCAGTGGACTCTCCCTGATTCAGAATCAGGATCCTTCTTTTTCCAAAACGAAGCCAATCTGTGTAGGATTTAAACACAAACAAGATCGACCATTGTGTGTATCCACAGACCCAATATATTTCACACAGCAGTATTCAATTTCCAGGGTACTCACACTTTTGTAGAGCACACCAGTGTGCTTGTGGGAACGGACTGGTTATCAGAGCAAACCAGCTTGCTCTCTCCGGTATGCTCTCTCCTCGCAGGTGTGGATAATGACAGATCCACTGGCGCCTCACAGTAAATCAGTGTACTGAGACTTCACTTAGCAGCGGCTTGGTAATGAGAACCTCACTTGTTAAGGAATGGCAGACAATGATGATAAAAAACAAATCTTTAATCATTAGTAAAACCAAAATCCTTACAATACAAGTGGGTGGACAATGTGTAACAATAAAATTTGCTACGCGTTTCTCGGCTCACTTAGCCGTTTCCTCAGGCATATTAAAAACACATTTTTAGTCCGGCTATATAGTGCCGCTCATTACCAAACCAAAACTATACCCTCCCCCTTCCTTTGCTAGGGGGTGTGTGTAGGCTATCCAATCAGTGAATATCATTTTCATACCCAAAAGTTGTTATCATACAACCACCAACTCTCACTTGGTATACAAATAAAATAATGTATCCATAATGTCCCTACATTTAACAAATCACATACTAAAACATATTTAAAAACAAATTCAAAGAAACACTTGTTGCAATTGCTCTTTCACCTATTGTCGTATAGCCAGTCTATATTTTGTTCAGCATGTAAATATTCTCCTCTATAAGATTGTAAAAGTAAACATGATGGTTCACATTAAAAACACTGAAATCGGATTGTCGACCCTAATATATCTCAGCAATATAAACATATTTCACCTCCAAAGTACAACCAAATCGACGATTGAACCATTACTTTTGGTATAGTTTGTATATAAGCTTAACTGAACATATAATAAAATATATAAACCTAACAATTTTAATGTTCCGGCTCCTAAAATAATTTTTATGACAATAAATCAGCTAGTACAATTTGCACTGGCCACTGTATTTATATAATTTTGATACATTAAATGCACTGTATTTTTAGTGAAGAAAGTTCGCCAGTAAAATTTTTTTCACTGACCGGCAAATTTATGTGATAGTGATATATATAGTGCACCGGATACTAAGTAACACAAATTTTATATAATAATACGTGTAATAAGAATTTTGTATAAAATCTATATATATAAGCGTACAATTATTATTATTTATAAATCTATATGGAATATAAAATTTCCCTCAATCCATCTATCATCTGTGGTACAATTGTAATAATATATATTAATATTGTGTGATAAAATATAGATATATTAGGGTCAACAATCCGATTTCAGTGTTTTTAATGTGAACCATCATGTTTACTTTTACAATCTTATAGAGGAGAATATTTACATGCTGAACAAAATATAGACTGGCTATACGACAATAGGTGAAAGAGCAATTGCAACAAGTGTTTCTTTGAATTTGTTTTTAAATATGTTTTAGTATGTGATTTGTTAAATGTAGGGACATTATGGATACATTATTTTATTTGTATACCAAGTGAGAGTTGGTGGTTGTATGATAACAACTTTTGGGTATGAAAATGATATTCACTGATTGGATAGCCTACACACACCCCCTAGCAAAGGAAGGGGGAGGGTATAGTTTTGGTTTGGTAATGAGCGGCACTATATAGCCGGACTAAAAATGTGTTTTTAATATGCCTGAGGAAACGGCTAAGTGAGCCGAGAAACGCGTAGCAAATTTTATTGTTACACATTGTCCACCCACTTGTATTGTAAGGATTTTGGTTTTACTAATGATTAAAGATTTGTTTTTTATCATCATTGTCTGCCATTCCTTAACAAGTGAGGTTCTCATTACCAAGCCGCTGCTAAGTGAAGTCTCAGTACACTGATTTACTGTGAGGCGCCAGTGGATCTGTCATTATCCACACCTGCGAGGAGAGAGCATACCGGAGAGAGCAAGCTGGTTTGCTCTGATAACCAGTCCGTTCCCACAAGCACACTGGTGTGCTCTACAAAAGTGTGAGTACCCTGGAAATTGAATACTGCTGTGTGAAATATATTGGGTCTGTGGATACACACAATGGTCGATCTTGTTTGTGTTTAAATCCTACACAGATTGGCTTCGTTTTGGAAAAAGAAGGATCCTGATTCTGAATCAGGGAGAGTCCACTGCCGACAGTCAAGAAAAAATTTTGAACTTATGTGTCCAATTATAAGACTATACATTTTCTAGTGGACTTTTAAACTGGGACATTTTATTTAATGAGGTACCATTATCCATTACTATATACCATTGTTCATTTGTTTTTAAAAAATCTTTTTAAATTGGGTATACACAATTTTTAATCATATTAGCGCCCTCTGGTGTTACATACACTTGTTATAGGAGTCTGATTCACTTTACTTTCATAGTATATGTGTTGAGAGGTGCAGCTGTAGTTTTATTATATATATCAGACTGTTAATTATCATTTGTCTGTAAAGGGTTTTTTATATATTTTTTTCGTGTGAAGCCCATATTCATATGGGTTTCTTTGACTAGAGATATTCCTTCTAATTGCACTTCAGCGCCCTCTAGTGATTGTACATCACACATATTTGATCTGAATTTACACAGCTTGATGATTGCTTTGTTTTTTAGAGGTGCAGCTTTCCATTTTTAGTGTGATAGTTTATCTTTATATATCAGTAGGGCTACTTGGTCCCACTTTGGATCAGTATACTCGATATATATTTAATAATTGTCACAATAGTAGGCGGGTTTAAGAATAGGAACCCAATATGTTATCTGCTCAGGAGAGAACTAATAGAAGAAACTCTTTCAATCCTCCCTCCGGAGCAGAGGGGGATAATCCAGGCCCACTAGTGATAAAAAGCATTGACACTTTATTCTCCAAATTAGGGGAGTTACTCAAAAATGAACATAGACATTGGTGGGATTTGGATTGCCTTAAAAAATATAAAGAGAAAAGGCAGATCCCAAGAGGGTTAAGAATTTTTAAACATTGCTCATTTAAAAACGATTCAGAATTAACTAAAAAATGGTATGAGATCCTTGATGAATCTTCCTTTAATTTGATTGACTTACTTATTGACCATAGACAAAAATTAGTAGACGCTCTAGCTATAGAAATTGATATAGTGCAAAAAGAACTAGAGCCTATGAAGGAGCACTCTGAATACCACAGATTAAACACAGAGACCATAAAGACGGTAGATGATTATCAAAATGAAATCATCAGAGTAAAAAATGGTAAATTTAAAAGGGATGAGGAGGATTATGCTGAAGGCATTGTATATTCCTATAATAAAAAAGGGCTTGAGAAGAGGGATAATAGTAATGGGTGGACGTTGGTACAGCACAATAGGAACAAAAATCCGAATAAAAATAGAAATCCATCCCCAAATTACAATGTAAATACACCGATACAACAACAAAGTCATTATGGTTCAAAAGAGGATTACCATATTAGAAATTCACAATATGGGAATCATAGGAAAAATAATAACCATCGATATAGTTATCAACATCATACATACAAGCCACACTCATATGACAATCAGGAGTATCCAAATCCAAATTACATACCACTACATAATAGGTTTGAGTCTCTTGAGGACAACACAAACAGAGAGAATTTTGGGAGACCCAATTCTAATATCCCACAAAATATGAATACTATGGGAAGTAGTAACCAACAGAGAATAGAAACACCTTCCACATCTAATGCAGATTTTTTAGGGGTTCGCAATCTGGCCCCCTTGTGGAGAAGGAATATAGGCCCCCCAAAAACAACACATCAGCAACAACAACAAATAAAGAAAAGACCTTTTCCAAGCGGGGAAGACGAGGGAGAGGGCACTCCACAAAAAAAGAGCAACTACAGAAATTAAAGAAGGGAATATTTAATTTATCCTCCCACACACTATCTGACGATCAAATTAGAATATTGGGGAGAGGTTTATCTTTCTGTCCGCCAAATCCACATAAATTGTTTGATTTGTTTGTGGATATAAACAAATACACCAGGAAACTAGCCCTACAAAGGTATTTTGCTCTTAAGACACTTAAGAAGAAAGATATTATGGGTACTCCGATTCTCACTGACACTATGGATAGTCGCACACAAACGCTGTATGTAGAACCTGAGCTGTTAATAGAAGAATTATTTGAGGGATTTATTCATACCCCTCTAGCTCCTCCCTCTAATTTCAATCCCCCCAAGGATGATGTAACATATATAGATTTATTCCAGCAGTTAGTCATGGAAGACTTGGGTAAAATACCTAAATACCCTAAAGGCTATAAAAAACTTTGGCCTAATGAAGAAAGAGCCCTAAATTCGCTAGCCCAGAATCCATCCTTGGTCATAAGGCAGGCGGATAAGGGTGGCGGTATAGTCCTCCAAGACTATACCGACTATGTCAGTGAAGCAAGAAAAATCATTCACAATAGTGAGTACTATAGGAAATTAGACACAGATCCAACAAAGGTATTTTTGAAAAAACTTGTGCAGATTTTGGAATTTGGTAGTAGTGAGGGGATTTTAAATACAAAGGAGAGGAGATACCTTACCCCTATCCACCCTTCAGTACCCTACTACTACCATCTCCCAAAGGTGCACAAAGATCCTGTACGGCCCCCAGGGAGGCCTATTATTGCAGGTATCAATAGTTTGACTGATAAACTGTCGGAGTATATAGATAGTTATCTGCAAAGATATGTTCAGAATCTTCCATCCTTTATTCGGGATACAACTGATCTGATACACAAACTTGAGCAAATCAAATGTAATAAAGATGTAATTTGGGTTACTGCAGATGTCAGTGCCCTCTATTCAAATATATCCCATGAATTGGGGTTGTCTACGGTCAAACATTATTTGGAGGATGATGTGTTTATGCCAGATATACAGAAGGAATACTTGTTGGAATTAATTAATTTCATTTTGAAACATAATTATTTTAAATTTTTAGATGAGTTTTATCTTCAAATCAAAGGTACGGCCATGGGCACCAGGTTTGCCCCAAGTTTTGCAAATTTATTCATGGGTTACTATGAGGAGAAATATATTTATAAATCCAATTGGTGGGGCGACCTGGTGTTCTATGGCCGATACATAGATGATCTTTTATTTGTTTTTAAGGGGACGATAGAAGAGGCACAACTGTTTACAACATATCTGAATGATAATGAGATGGGCATTCAGTTCACCTCCAATGTACAGCCAGATACTATTGAATATTTGGATTTGACTTTGACTTGGGATAAGGACTATAATGTTTGCACTAGCACTTATTTCAAAACAGTTGATTGCAATAATTTTTTACATTATAATAGCAATCACTTTGTACAATGGAAAAACAATATTCCATTCAGTCAATTTTGTCGTATTAAAAGAAATTGCAGCTCAGATGACAAATTTCATGAACAATCCCAAATTTTAATAGAACGATTTAAAGAAAAAGGGTACCCCTCAGAAATAATAAATAAGGGATACACCAAAGCATGTAGGATGGATAGATCCACTATACTAGACCCTCATAAGAAGAAGATACAGAAAAATAATCGAAAAAAATCCTCCAACGGTATAGAACAACCTTTGTTTGTAACCCAATTCAATTCTAATCATAAGATGATTAAGAAGACACTACAGAAACATTGGCCAATTTTATTGAGGGACCCCATATTAAAGAGAAATCTTAATAGTCAACCCAGTATAGTTTTTAGGAGAGCTCCAAATTTAAAACAATCTCTGGCCCCCAGTAAGGTGGTAATTTCAAAAAAAGCCATTAGGAACATGGGTAGTATTGGTACTAATAACAGGGGTACATATAAGTGTGGAAAATCCAGATGCCACATGTGTCACTCTATAACTCATGGGGCTAAAAGTATAAAAGCCCATACAACTGGGGAAACATTTCAAATTAAAGAACATCTCAACTGCAGCTCCAGATTTGTAATTTACGTGTTATCTTGTATTTGTGGGGTACAATACCTGGGGCGTACTACACGCAATATACGGACTAGATGGAGTGAACATCATAGAAATGTTATAAAGAAGTCAGATAAACACAGTGTATCTAGACACTATATTCAAGAACACAATGGGGAACCCTGTAGTTTTAGAATCACACCTTTGGAAACAATACCCTGTTCCAATAGATATAACAGATTCAATAAGCTACGTCAAAGAGAGACTTATTGGATCCATAAATTTGGTTCCCTGTTCCCTGAGGGATTAAATGAAGTGATAGACTCTGCAGCCTTTTGAGAGCAAAACACATCACACGGGTTTTGATTATAGACAGATCATTATTAATAGTCAAGTTAGGGGAGGATTGTCAGTACAGTTATATACACCATAATATTATTATTTTGATGTCCTTACAGACATTCAGTATGTTAGTTCCTGTAATTTAATTATTTTATAATATACGATATATTAGACCATATTCAATGTTTATATCGGCCTGTTACACTGAAGTTCAAGATCACATTATTGATCTATTCCACACATAAACACACCAAATTATAAGCACATATAGAGAAATATAGAGGTGTTGTTCACATTAATAAACACATATCACTAAGATTATAATGTTATGCATTTTTAAAAAAATCCTAAATGAAATGTATATATATGTATATATATGTATGTATATATGTGTGTATATATATATATATATGTATATTGGTAATGTATTCACTTTAGAGTCACAATTTATATCTGCATTAGATGGTTGCATAATACAATTAGTACACAAACAAAGGGATACTTCTATTACTATCACACTTATGCACTAGTTATTACTAGTTTTTCACATTATATTTATACTAGTATAATCACCATATTTTCACACTATATTTTATCACACAATATTAATATATATTATTACAATTGTACCACAGATGATAGATGGATTGAGGGAAATTTTATATTCCATATAGATTTATAAATAATAATAATTGTACGCTTATATATATAGATTTTATACAAAATTCTTATTACACGTATTATTATATAAAATTTGTGTTACTTAGTATCCGGTGCACTATATATATCACTATCACATAAATTTGCCGGTCAGTGAAAAAAATTTTACTGGCGAACTTTCTTCACTAAAAATACAGTGCATTTAATGTATCAAAATTATATAAATACAGTGGCCAGTGCAAATTGTACTAGCTGATTTATTGTCATAAAAATTATTTTAGGAGCCGGAACATTAAAATTGTTAGGTTTATATATTTTATTATATGTTCAGTTAAGCTTATATACAAACTATACCAAAAGTAATGGTTCAATCGTCGATTTGGTTGTACTTTGGAGGTGAAATATGTTTATATTGCTGAGATATATTAGGGTCGACAATCCGATTTCAGTGTTTTTAATGTGAACCATCATGTTTACTTTTACAATCTTATAGAGGAGAATATTTACATGCTGAACAAAATATAGACTGGCTATACGACAATAGGTGAAAGAGCAATTGCAACAAGTGTTTCTTTGAATTTGTTTTTAAATATGTTTTAGTATGTGATTTGTTAAATGTAGGGACATTATGGATACATTATTTTATTTGTATACCAAGTGAGAGTTGGTGGTTGTATGATAACAACTTTTGGGTATGAAAATGATATTCACTGATTGGATAGCCTACACACACCCCCTAGCAAAGGAAGGGGGAGGGTATAGTTTTGGTTTGGTAATGAGCGGCACTATATAGCCGGACTAAAAATGTGTTTTTAATATGCCTGAGGAAACGGCTAAGTGAGCCGAGAAACGCGTAGCAAATTTTATTGTTACACATTGTCCACCCACTTGTATTGTAAGGATTTTGGTTTTACTAATGATTAAAGATTTGTTTTTTATCATCATTGTCTGCCATTCCTTAACAAGTGAGGTTCTCATTACCAAGCCGCTGCTAAGTGAAGTCTCAGTACACTGATTTACTGTGAGGCGCCAGTGGATCTGTCATTATCCACACCTGCGAGGAGAGAGCATACCGGAGAGAGCAAGCTGGTTTGCTCTGATAACCAGTCCGTTCCCACAAGCACACTGGTGTGCTCTACAAAAGTGTGAGTACCCTGGAAATTGAATACTGCTGTGTGAAATATATTGGGTCTGTGGATACACACAATGGTCGATCTTGTTTGTGTTTAAATCCTACACAGATTGGCTTCGTTTTGGAAAAAGAAGGATCCTGATTCTGAATCAGGGAGAGTCCACTGCCGACAGTCAAGAAAAAATTTTGAACTTATGTGTCCAATTATAAGACTATACATTTTCTAGTGGACTTTTAAACTGGGACATTTTATTTAATGAGGTACCATTATCCATTACTATATACCATTGTTCATTTGTTTTTAAAAAATCTTTTTAAATTGGGTATACACAATTTTTAATCATATTAGCGCCCTCTGGTGTTACATACACTTGTTATAGGAGTCTGATTCACTTTACTTTCATAGTATATGTGTTGAGAGGTGCAGCTGTAGTTTTATTATATATATCAGACTGTTAATTATCATTTGTCTGTAAAGGGTTTTTTATATATTTTTTTCGTGTGAAGCCCATATTCATATGGGTTTCTTTGACTAGAGATATTCCTTCTAATTGCACTTCAGCGCCCTCTAGTGATTGTACATCACACATATTTAAGCAGATAATTCAGAAACTCTTCTAGCAGAAGAAATAGCAACCAAAAACAGAACTTTCCAAGATAGCAACTTGATATCTATGGAATGTAAGGGTTCAAAAGGAACCCCCTGAAGAACTGAAAGAACTAAATTTAGACTCCAAGAAGGAGTCAAGGGTCTGTAAACAGGTTTGATTCTGACCAAAGCCTGTACAAAAACTTGTACCTCTGGCACAGCTGCCAGTCGTTTGTATAACAAGACAGATAAAGCAGAAATCTGTCCTTTTAGAGAACTCGCTGACAATCCCTTATCCAAACCTTCTTGGAGAAAGGAGAGGATCTTAGGAATTTTAATCTTACTCCAGGAGAATCCCTTGGATTCACACCAACAGATATATCTTTTCCATATTTTATGGTAAATCTTTCTAGACACAGGTATTCTGGCTTGGACCAGAGTATCTATCACTGAATCTGAAAACCCACGCTTGGATAAAATCAAACGTTCAATTTCCAAGCAGTCAGCTGCAGAGAAATTAGATTTGGATGTTCGAATGGACCTTGTACTAGAAGATCCTGTCTCAAAGGTAGCTTCCATGGTGGAGCCGATGACATATTCACCAGGTCTGCATACCAAGTCCTGCGCGGCCACGCAGGAGCTATCAGAATCACTGAGGCCTTCTCCTGTTTGATCCTGGCTACAAGCCTGGGAAGGAGAGGGAACGGTGGAAACGCATAAGCTAGGTTGAACGACCAAGGCGCCACTAATGCATCCACTAGAGTGGCCTTGGGATCCCTGGATCTGGACCCGTAGCAAGGAACCTTGAAGTTCTGACGAGACGCCATCAGATCCATGTCTGGAATGCCCCATAATTGAGTCAACTGGGCAAACACCTCCGGGTGGAGTTCCCACTCCCCCGGATAGAAAATCTGACGACTCAGATAATCCGCCTCCCAGTTGTCTACTCCTGGGATGTGGATTGCAGATAGGTGGCAGGAGTGATCCTCCGCCCATTTGATGATCTTGGATACCTTTCTCATCGCCAAGGAACTCCTTGTTCCTCCCTAATGGTTGATGTAAGCTACAGTTGTCATGTTATCTGACTGGAATCTTATGTATCCGGCCTTCACTAGATGAGGCCAAGCCCGGAGAGCATTGAATATCGCTCTCAGTTCCAGGATGTTGATCAGGAGAAGAGATTCTTCCCGAGACCATAAACCCTGAGTTTTCAGGGAATCCCAGACCCCGCCCCAGCCTGATAGACTGGCGTCGGTCGTGACAATGACCCACTTTGGTCTGCAGAAACTCATTCCCTGAGACAGGTGATCCTGTCTACTGGAGCATGCACAGTTGTAATGGTCTTAGATGAATTCGAGCAAAAGGAACTATGTCCATTGCTGCAACCATCAACCCTACTACTTCCATGCACTGAGCTATGGAAGGCTGCAGAATAGAGAGAAGAACTTGACAAGCGTTTAGAAGCTTTGACTTTCTGACTTCTGTCAGGAAGATCTTTATTTCAAAAGAATCTATTATTGTTCCCAAAAAGGGAACTCTTGTCGACGGAGACAGGGAACTCTTTTCTACGTTCACCTTCCACCCGTGAGATCTGAGAAAGGCTAGAACAATGTCTGTATGAGCCTTTGCCTTTGAAAGAGACGACGCTTGAATTAGAATGTCGTCCAGATAAGGTGCCACTGCAATGCCCCTTGGTCTTAGAACCGCTAGAAGGGAACCGAGCACCTTTGTGAAAATTCTGGGAGCAGTGGCTAGTCCGAATGGGAGAGCCACGAACTGATAATGTTTGTCCAGAAAGGCGAACCGTTTTAAAACAAAACCGTTACTGTCTCTTTAAATGTTAAACAGGGCACACTTTATTACTGAATATGTGAAAAACTATGAAGGAATTATCCAATCTTTACCAAATTTTAACCACATTGTCTTAATGCATTCAAAGTATTGCACCCCAATTTTCAAGCTGTTAACCCTTAAAATGTGGAAACCGGAGCCGTTTGCAATTTTAACCCCACTACAGTTCCAGCCACAGCCTTTGTTGTGACTTCAACTATCCCAGGGGGGTATTTCAAGCCTTCTAGGAACTTTTTCAGTGGACACCAGACCCTCTCACATGCATCTGCATGCACTGTACTTAAAAGAAACTGTGCAATAATGGCGCGAAAATGAGGCTCTGCCTAATACAGTGAAAGGCCCTTCCTGACTGGGAAGGTGTCTAAACTAGTGCCTGGCAATAAAAACTTTCCCCAAACAATAAAAGTGTGAAAATTAATTCAAACTTTCCAAATATAACAAATAAACAATCGATTTAGCCCTTAAGAGTGTCCACCAGTTAATAGCCCATAATAAGCCCTTTATTCTTTCTAAGTCTAAGAAAATGGCTTACCGATCCCCATGAGGGAAAAATGACAGCCTTCCAGCATTACACAGTCTTGTTAGAAAATGGCTAGTCATACCTTGAGCAGAAAAGTCTGCAAACTGTTCCCCCCAACTGAAGTTCTCTCATCTCAACAGTCCTGTGTGGGAACAGCAATCGATTTTAGTTACTGCTGCTAAAATCATACTCCTCATTTAAACAGAACTCTTCATCTCTTTCTGTTTCAGAGTAAATAGTACATACCAGCACTATTTTAAAATAACAAACTCTTGATAGAAGAAATAAAAAACTACAACTAACACCACAAACTCCTCACCATCCCCGTGGAGATGCTACTTGTTCAGAGCGGCAAGGAGAATGACTGGGGGGCGGAGCCAGAGGGGGAGCTATATGGACAGCTCTTGCTGTGTGCTCTCCTTGCCTTTCCCTGTAGGGGAGGAGAATATCCCACAAGTAATGGATGACGCCGTGGACCGGACACACCAATGTTGGAGAAATCTAGATTTGGGAGGAGGAAGGGACTCTCAAGTAGAAGGTCCCTCCTCAAAGGCAATCTCTAAGGGGGAAGAGATGACATCTTCACCAGATCTGCAAAGCCAGGCAGGGGCCATTAGAATCACTGATGCACTTTCCTGTTTGATACGAGCATTACTCGAGGAAGAAGGGCAAACGGAGGAAATAGGTACAGAAGACCGAAGTCCCAAGAAACCACCAAAGCGTCAATCAGAGCTGCTTGCGGATCTCTTGATCTTGACCCGTACCTTGGAAGCTTGGCGTTTAGACGAGACACCATCAGATCCAACCCCGGAACCCCCACCTGAGGATTATCATAGAAAAAACTTCCGGATGAAGGGCCCACTCCCCGGGACGAAAGGTCTGCCTGCTCAGATAATCAGCTTCCCAGTTGTCCACCCTTGGGATGTGGATTGTAAAGAGGTGACAATGCTGAGACTCCGCCCACTGGAAAATGCAAGTCACCTCCTTCATAGCTAAGGAACTCTGAGTTCCTCCCTGGTGGTTGATATACGCCACTAAGGTGATGTTGTACAACTGGAACCTGATAAACCGGTCCCAACATAGTTGGGGCCAAGCTGTTAGAGCATTGAATATTGCTCTCAACTCTAGGATATTTATAGGGAGAGAAGACTCTTCTCGAGTCCAAAGACCCTGAGCCTTTAAGGAACCCAAACTAATATAGTTAATGTGTCCCATGTGAATCCACTGGGGTATTAGCCTCCAAAGTGCTGAGTCTTTCTCACCTAGAAGGGAGAGCACTTACCTGTGGATCCAGTTGCAGGGCAGGAACAGCTTCCCAAGTATGACATATTCAGCGGACCTCTGACAGAGACCTGTAGAAAAAGAAAAACAGAGTAACCAACCCTGGTTTTCTATAAAAGGGTAGCATAGATGTTAGAAGTTAAGCAAGGACTACCTCGCCGTCTTCTAACTGCTAAAAGCCACCATTACTCTTACTAAAGAGAATTACATGGACACAGCATAGCCCCAATCCTTGCTTGCAGGGAAAAGTATCCATTAAAAACACCATCTTCGCACATCCTCCCGATGTATAAGGCAAAAAATGACTGGGGGCTTATGAGAAGTAGGAGTTATACTTAAAGGGACAGTATACATTCATTTTCATATAACTGCATGAAACAGACACTACTATAAAGAATAAGATGCACAGATACTGATATAAAAATCCAGTATAAAACTGTTTAAAAACTTACTTAGAAGCTCTAAGTTTAGCTCTGTTGAAAAGGTAGCTGGAAAGCCCACTGCAAGTGGGAAATAAGACCCTCCCCCTTCTTTTGCATATGAAAAGACCCTTTACACAAACAAGGGCAAGCTGGAGAAGGTAGCTGACGGTATTCTCATAAAACTTTGAGGCTTGGTTAGGAGTCTGAAAATCAGAGCAATGTTATTTAAAAATAAGCAAAAAAGGCGGACGACTTCCGGGGAGGAGCCTAGATGCAGGACGTGCACGCGTTAGGCAGTGAGCTCAACCTCCAGAATCATTGGCGGGGTCTGACCGCGCCGCAACCCCGAGTCCTGGGGTGATTATAGGGCCAAAGACCGAGGCTCGCCGCAAGTCACACAGTGCCGAGCGTGGAATAGCCCTAAGAGAGCGGGACAAGAAAAGCGCTGTGACCCGGGAAGCTGTATAGCCCCTCTCTCCCACCGATGTTGCGTGAGGGAGGCAGGCAACTAAGATATCCAGCAGTTTTGAAGTAGCAGTAAAGCCGGCTAAAGGATTCAGAAGCAGCAAACACGGACCGGACCAGAAAAACTCTACAAGGGCTAATAAGAGGACCACGTAAAGAGGCCTAGATCTAAAGCTTGGTACTGTGAGTAAAAGAGACATAACGTCTCCAACTGGAAACTTGTACAAAAGTATTTTATCTTTGTTGCTGGGCAAGTCAATAGAAAAAAACTTTGTTTAATGGACCTTCATTCATTAACATAGTGCTGAAGTTAAAGCATAGTCCATTTTTTTGTTTTTTTGTTTGGCAGTTCTAAAAATACACTGCTGTAAGGATATTAGCTTTCTCTTTAAGGTGTCTATGGGCACTATATCAATGCATAAATGCTAGAAGTGCTAAAATAATAGCCTAAGAAGGAAAAGAAACATACAAGGAGAAGGTAGATAATTAACACCTGTGACGGAGTACATGCTGAATTTGGATTTAAAGAGCAACATTCCCTGCTTTTAACTTTGGCTGTATCTGGTTTGCTCCTGGTTTTTTCTTTTTTTCTTCTTTTTTTCCTCTACGCCCCTGTTTATACCAGCAAAGTTGTAAGACTTCTCTTATGGGGACTTTTGCTTTCTACAAATAGAGAGAAGATTTGTCTGGACAATAGATACACAGAGATTTTAAGTGGGGTGGTAAGAGCAGAAAAGACTGTATCAGGCGTGCTTAACTTATGAAGCAAACTGAGGAAACTACAACTGGTGCTGTTTGCATAAAACTTTGCAGATATTCTTATGTTTGTATTATAGGGGGTATGATAAGTAATATTGTAACTGTGAGGAAAAGGTCAAGTTAACATTCTATCTAATAGTGATCTGACTTAAGTTGCATTTACTATTTCAGATTGATATTTTCTCTTTCATATGCAAACATATTAGTTACTCTTCACCCCTGAGGGTTTGCACGGGTATTAAAAGTTAATTTGTACATTTAAGGGTAATGAATGATGATATTGTGTAAATCTGTGTGCTGGTTTGTGCAATATTGACGTTAAAACATTGCTAGTGAAAGATCTGCTTATGGATAAATTTTTAGGCCCTAACAAAATGCCGCCTAAATTAAAAAGCAATGATAAAAAACAGAGGAGGCCCTCAGAAGGATTAAATGAATCTAAGTACCTAAAATGGATAATTTGCAAAAGGGTCTAGATAATATAACTGAAGAGATCAAGCAAATTACTGCAAGGTACACTGAGTTGGAAGAAAGGGTCTCTGATTTAGAGGAGATTGCCTCATTACACTCCAATAAAATGGAGAATGTTCTTAAGCAAAACCAAATATTATATCAAAGGATTGAGGACCTAGAAAACAGGTTGAGACGTAAAAATATTCGCATACTAGGAATCCCAGAATCAATTAAGTCACACGAGCTGTTGCATTTTTGTGAAACAGTACTCCCTAAATTATTGAATCTACCAGAGGAAAAGCTAAAGAACAGCATGGAAAGGGTTCACAGAACAGGACCAGAAAATCAAAATGGGGAGAATAATAAATACCCTA
The DNA here is from genome assembly GCF_027579735.1 of Bombina bombina. NCBI lineage: Eukaryota > Metazoa > Chordata > Amphibia > Anura > Bombinatoridae > Bombina > Bombina bombina. The sequence continues at coordinate 197,920,304 of NC_069499.1, read as the reverse complement.
GACAGATAATATGTAAATTATTACATTTTCAAGTAAAAATAGCTATATTACAGGCATACAGAAAAGCAGACACTGTAATGTATGAGGGATCAAAATTACTTTTTTTTCAAGATTATTCAATAGATCTAACTAAGAAACGGAAAGAATTCTCAACATTATGTTCAAGCCTTAACAAAGAAGGCACAAAAGCTTTCCTTATGTACCCTGCAAAACTAAAAATATTAACAGATAGAGGGCCAAAATTTTTTGATTCTCCTCAAGAAGCACAGAAATATCTAACTTTAAAATAGAGTTAAATCTATGGAACTTTTAATTTAAACTTTATCTTCAAAGTTAAACGGATGAGATATCTAGGAGAGTTTAAGTATATTGCACTTTTTTTTTTTTTTCTCTCATTAAGTGTTCCTCTTTGTCTTCTGTATAATTATAAGTATGCGACTTACTCTAGGAGAGTGCTTAATTTTTTTGATAATGCTGTTTTAAGTTTGAAGGGGATGGACGGGATGGGGGGAGGATGGACGGGTTTTTTTTTTTTTTTTTTTGCACACAATTTGGGCACAAAGAAAGCCCCTTGGATGGGGCACTTAATGAGTGTATTTCCACACAAAAGTCATTCAGGAATTAAATATATTCCTAGGAGCTCACCCACACAGAAAGAAAAGTGAGCGTCTTTTTTTTTTTTTTTTTTTCTCTTTCACATTATTTTTGCACAAAAAATTCAACTTCGGCACAAAACCCCCTCGATTGGGGTATTTAAAGGGTGTTTTTCACATAGAAGTCACTCTGGAATTAATTATATTCCTTTTTTTTTTTTTTTTTTTTTTGTGTTACCTCGAAATTTATTTTTGAGACACGTTGGGTTTGTGTCACTTTAAACACAATTTTTTATGAATTTTTGGCATGGAAAATTATAAATTATTCACTTATTTGCAATTTTTTTTTTTTTTTTTTTCCTCTCTCTCTCTCTCCCCCTCCTGCCTCTCCCTCCCCCTTTTTTTAGACAAAAAGAATGGTCTAGACTTTTGATAAAACATGGTAATTAAAATTACATCATGGAATGTGGGAGGTTTCCACTCACCTATTAAAAGGCATACAATTATTACACATTTAAGAAGGCTTAAAACAGACATAGCGTTTTTACAAGAAACGCACCTATCTGATCAAGAACATATAAAACTATGTAGAGACTGGGTGGGGACTGTAATTCATGCTTCTTACTCTAGGGCGAAAAGGGGGGTAGCAATTTTGTTTGGTAAACGACAATGTTGAAATTATCAAGACAGTGACAAACATAGAAGGAAGATACGTGATAGCACAGGTTAAGGTGGACGGGGGGATGCTGACTCTCTGCAACATCTATGCTCCAAATGAAAAATCCAATAGATTTTGGACTAAACTGATATAAGAATTACTTCCATTCCAAGATAAAAATCTGATACTAGGAGGAGATTTTAATCTTACTCCAGACCCGATATGCGAAAGAATAAGATTAAATCAGAACAGAACATATTTAAAAAAAAGACCTTCAGGTACATTTGAAAGGAAAATTTTTGAGAAATTAAAGGAATTGTTACAACTAAGGGATATTTGGAGATTATGTAATCCAGATGGTAGAGACTATACATGTGCTTCTAAAGCTGTTCCTACTTTATCTAGAATAGATATTTTTTTAGTCACAAATAGATTTATTCCTAGGATCGTTGGAACAAAGATACACAAAATAATTGTATCAGATCACGCGCCGATAGAATTAAATATTCAAGACAGTGAACCATGTAAAAATAGAAATACATTCAGATTTCCTTATTATTTATACTCTTCAAAGAAATTTCAAGATTATGTAAAACAGGCATGGAATGATTATGTAACGGATAATATAGAACACTCCAACAAAATAGAGCTGTTCTGGGAAACGGCTAAGGTAGTGATAGCAGGTAATATAATCGCATATGACTCAAATTTACGTAGGAGCGCTCGATGGCATTTGCAAAATCTCCAGGAGAATTTGGCTAAAGTATATCATGAGTACTGTGATAAACCGTCGGTAACAACACGCAAAATATATTGGAAAAGCAAGGAAGAAATAGACACGCACCTAGCAGAACAATCGGCGCAGTCACAATTGAAAAGCAATAGTAGATATTATAGATGGGGAAATAAGTCGGGTAAGTTCTTAGCTTCTATAATTAAGGCTAAAGTGGCTCGTAAAAATATTGCGGCGATTAAGTATAAAGGACTTGTATATAAGACGCCGCAAGACATCGTGAAAGCTTTTGGGGATTACTTTACTGAATTATATACTAAACAAGATAAGGATATAGACAATTGGAGGGAAAATATGGATTTACCCAAAATAACTAAGGAACAATTAGAAAGGCTGAATACGTCTATTACAGAGCAAGAAATTGGCAAGATTATCTCCTCATTGGCAAATGGGAAAGCCTCAGGGCCAGATGGGATTCCTATAGAAGCATATAAAATACTGAGAACACAGGCAATTCCAATATTATGTAGATTATTTAATGAATATTTCCAGGGGAAAAAAATACCCTCACAGGTTTTTTCAAGTGCTTATATCTCACTAATATTGAAGCCTAAAAAACAGGAAGAGCAACCCGAGTCGTACAGACCAATCTCGCTGCTCAATATGGATTATAAGATACTAATGAAATTATTAGCAGAAAGATTAAAAATGATTTTACCAGATCTTATTAATGTGGAACAGGCGGGATTTATGCATGGAAGAACTTCAGTGAAAAATCTAAGAAGAGTCCTGCATATAATCTCACACTTCTGGAAGGAGTCCAAGGAGGACTCAAACAACCTGCCGGAGGCCTTCCTGCTGTCTCTTGACGCAGAGAAGGCCTTCGACAGGATAGAATGGGAGCACTTGTTTATGACTTTGGAGCGATTTGGCTTTAAAGGCCCATTTCTATCACTAATAAAGAGCATATACTCCACCCCGATAGCTTATATCTTGGTAAATGGAGTTTTCTCAACTGGAGTCAAATTGCAGAGAGGAACTAGACAGGGGTGTCCCCTGTCTCCGCTCCTTTTTAATTTAAGCTTGGAACCCTTAGTGACAAAATTGAAGAGATCATACCCAGGGAAAGGAATGGGGAGTGTTAGGTTACATCTATCTCTCTACGCAGATGATATGCTATTATTTGTAGAAGATCCAGGGAGTTATATATCAATATTTCTACAAGTGTTAGAGACATTTGGAAAAGTAGCAGGATATAAGGTCAATATGGCCAAATCCGAGATTCTTTGGCTGAATAAAGACCATAAGAATAAGGATGAGCATAACTTCCCATTCAAAGAAGTAGATCAAACCTTAACATATTTGGGTATTTATTTAACTAAGGATCCTTATGCTATGTATAAACTAAATATTTCGAAAAAATGTGCAGAAATTATAGCTCTATTAGAGAGTTGGCACCATCTCCCTCTATCTCTAGCTGGGAAAGTAGATCTTATCAAAATGGTAATTCTACCGAAAATTCTATATCCCATTATGATGCTTCCGATTCTCATATTGAAAAGTGATCTGCAAAATTTAAATAGGGCAGTTAGAAAATTTATATGGAAAGGGAAGAAAGCAAGAATTGCTCTAAAAAATTTATATACACCATTTCTCAGTGGGGGTCTGGGCCTCCCTGATTTTAGGCTTTATAATTGGGCAGCATTACTACGTATAGTAATGGATTGGCAACTAGACTCACAACATTTCTACGAAGAGGCATTAGAACAGACCGTTTTGGGAGAAGTTGGCTTAACTTATTTACCATATAGCCAGCATAAAGATTTGCCAATAAACATTCAAAATCATCTTTTATACAAGGATGCTCTAATAGCTTGGAGACTAGCTCATAAATATTTGGAACGAAAGTTTCCAACCTCTAAATATATCCCTCTAGTAGGGAATATTGAATTTCCATCTGGGTTAGATACAAGCCCATTTCAGCTCTGGAAAAAGAAAGGACTCCAGAGGATTGGGGATATATTAGATCCTTTAAATAAAACGGTTTTATCTTTCCAGGATCGACAAAATAAATATGGCCTGCCGAGGACTCATTTTTTCGCTTATTTGCAAGCGCGACATTATATTATGAATCTAATAAAAAGGGATACTGAATTTTGGGATACACCGCTCTTTATTTCATCTCAAATGGCATATTAAAAAGGGTCTTTCTCACTATCAGGATTCTATGGAAATCTGAACTATAGAAACACTAAGGAAGGAATAGAGACATTAGCAGATAAATGGAGTGTAGAGGTTGCAGAGAGCCTGACACCGATACATATAAGCGATAGCTTAAAAACAGTTAAAAAGGCAACCCTTGCAACACCTCTTAGGGAATCACAGCTAAAAATGTTACACCAAGATTATATAACCCCACGCAGAATGATAAAATGGAACCCAGACTATATTAATAAATGCAATAAATGTCGAAAGGTAAATGCAGAATTTATTCACTATTTCTATAATTGTCCAAAGATTAAATACTTTTGGTGCAGAATACAATACTGGATCAAACAGAAATTAAAAATAGAAATCCACTTGGGAATAGCTCAAATTTGTTTATTCAAATGGGATAAGACTCAGATTAGAAGACAGAATCTGTTAGTAACTATTACCCTCCTAGCAAGGAAATGCATATTAGAACAATGGATCCATAAAAAAGCCCCAACTATGACACAACTGAGAAATAAAATACAAAGACAGTTGTGGATCGAACAATGGGATACTAAGATAGATTACCCTAATAGATTAAGAGGGTTTTTGAATAAATGGCAGATATATATAAAGGCGTTAGACTCTAATGAACAAAAACGAATTTTAGCACCCTTTATAAACACTGAAAGAATAATGGAGGACAGACTTAGAGGGGAGTGGCTCTGCTTGGAAGAAGACATGGGGGAGGCGTGAGGTAGAGGGGGGGTGTGGGACGATAGGTGGAGATGAGGGGGAGTTTATAATTGTTTTTATTTTTTTTTTTATTTTTTTTTTCCCTCCCTGCTCTCCTCCTTCCCCCCCAGCCCGTCCTTCCACCCGATACGGACGGGGCTAAGCATAGCTAATAATATTTATTTATTCATGTATAAGAAACAGCAATAAGAGATATTTGATTGTGAAACTGAAGAACATAGAGAAGTGAAAAGGTAAAAAATATGAACCATGTAAAAATGGAATTGTCAATATGTTGATAACAGACGTTTTCATAACATGCAAATATTTGTACTAACGAGAAAACTATTGTAACTTAATCTGTGAAATAATAAAAAGAATTAAAAAAAAAATATATAAGCAAAAAATTTTTTTTATGGGCTATATAAATAGATCATCTTTAAAACATTTATGCAAAGAAAAAAAACATAATTTATGCTTACCTGATAAATTTATTTATCTTTTAGTGTATCCAGTCCACGGATCATCCTTTACTTGTGGGATATTCTCCTTCCCAACAGGAAGTTGCAAGAGGATCACCCACAGCAGAGCTGCTATATAGCTTCTCCCCTCACTGCCATATTCAGTCATTCGACCGAAACAAGCCGAGAAAAGGAGAAACCATAGGGTGCAGTGGTGACTGTAGTTTAATTAAAATTTAGACCTGCCTGAAAAGGACAGGGCGGGCCGTGGACTGGATACCCTACAAGAGAAATAAATTTATCAGGTAAGCATAAATTATGTTTTCTCTTAAGTGTATCCAGTCCACGGATCATCCATTACTTGTGGGATACCAATACCAAAGCTAAAGTACACGGATGATGGGAGGGACAAGGCAGGAACTTAAACGGAAGGAACCACTGCCTGTAGAACCTTTCTTCCAAAAACAGCCTCCAAAGAAGCAAAAGTATCAAATTTGGAAAATTTGGAAAAAGTATGAAGGGAAGACCAAGTTGCAGCCTTGCAAATCTGTTCAACAGAGGCCTCATTTTTAAAGGCCAAGGTGGAAGCCACAGCTCTAGTAGAATGAGCTGTAATCCTTTCAAGAGGCTGCAGTCCAGCAGTCTCATAGGCTAAACGGATCATACTCCGAAGCCAAAAAGAAAGAGAGGTTGCCGAGGCCTTCTGACCTCTCCTCTGTCCAGAGTAAACAACACACAGGTTAGATGTTTGGCGAAAATCTTTAGTAGCCTGTAAGTAAAACTTCAAGGCACGGACTACGTCTAGATTATGCAAAAGACGTTCCTTCTTTGAAGAAGGATTAGGACATAATGATGGAACAACAATTTCTTGATTGATATTCTTGTTAGAAACCACCTTAGGTAAAAACCCAGGTTTTGTATGCAGAACAACTTTATCTGAATGAAAGATCAGATAAGGAGAATCACAATGTAAGGCAGATAACTCCGAGACTCTTCGAGCCGAGGAAATAGCCATCAGAAAAAGAACTTTCCATGAAAGAAGTTTAAGCTCCATGGAGGAGCAACAGGTTTAAAAACAGGCTTAATTCTAACTAAAGCCTCACAAAATGCCTGAACGTCTGGAACTTCTGCCAGACGCTTGTGTAAAAGAATAGACAGAGCAGAAATCTGTCCCTTTGAGTTTGGTTCTGGTAACAGGCAACTTCAACTTCTACGCGTTTCACCCATGTGTGTGGGCTTTATCAAGATAGATCAAGTTGCCTGTTACCAGAACCAAACTCACTAGGTACCTAGTATTTACCCGCGCGTATTAACGCTAAGAGCGGGTGCCCATTCACCTCGAGGATCACACTTACGAAAACCAAGACTGCCTGTTACAATCAGGGAGCTGTGAGTATTGGAAACAAAAAGCTAACAGCTCATCAGATATCCACACGCAAAGAGCGGCGTACCTCTGCCGGTAACCTCCCCACGGAGGGAGTCGAGAATCCTGTGACAGAGGGTAGGAGCTGCAGCACATAAAGCGGCCCACACGCAAAGAGAGTGTTACGATTAAAGGCCACAGTTTATGAAATACATCACAGCGACATCGGGATACAGTCGCTGCAACTTTCTGTGAGTTAAAGTTATACATATAACCAAGCAAGGATACAAAGTGTCGTAAATAAGGAACAATTTGTTAATTTTATCCAGAAAATTTTATCACACTGATAGTTTTGTATGCAAAAACCATACAATAAAAGGGATTTTTTCCGTTGGAAATTTATAAGGACTATAAAGACTGTCCCTTATATTTAGGAACAAACCATTAATTTTAAGGAATCAAACATTGATCAATGCAATTTTTAAAAAAAAGCGCTTATTATACTAATATATTTTTATATATCAGGGTGGTATTCCAACAGCACTAGTCAAAAATATTGTATTTAATCTTAATTCATGTGTTTTTTATTATTTTCATATACTGTTTTATGAATTTATGTATCAGGGATATTTCCACTAGTAAAAGATTGAAAAATGCACCGTATATGATTTATTCTTTGTTTTGATTTAATCTCAGTAATTAGGTGTGTTAAGTGTACCCAGCTATTAGCGCCCTCTCATTCGCCATAATATTAGGGTATTATTCATGATTGCAGCCATGTCCTGCAAAGTAATCGCTATGGGCGTCCCTGATGTACTTGGCGCCATATTAGCGTGTGTCCCTTGAGCGGGAGGCGAAGGGTCCGACACGTGGGGAGAGTTAGTCGGCATAACTTCCCCCTCGACAGACCCCTCTGGTGACAATTCTTTTATAGATAAAGACTGATCTTTACTGATTAAGGTGAAATCAATACATTTAGTACACATTCTCCTATGGGGCTCCACCATGGCTTTTAAACATAATGAACAAGTATCCTCTGTTTCAGACATGTTTGTACGGACTAGCAATGAGACTAGCAAGCTTGGAAAACACTTTAAAGCAAGTTAACAAGCAATATAAAAAACGTTACTGTGCCTTTAAGAGAAACAAATTTTGACAAAATTTGAAATAACAGTGAAAAAAGGCAGTTACACTAACAAAATTTTTACAGGGTATGTAACAAGTCAGCAGAGCATTGCACCCACTTGCAAATGGATGATTAACCCCTTAATAACAAAAACAGAATAATAAATGACAAAAACGTTTTTTAAACAGTCACAACAACTGCCACAGTCTACTGTGATTGTTACCCTCCTCAAACACGACTTTGAAGCCTTTTGAGCCCTTCAGAGATGTCCTGTATCATGCAGAGGGAAGCTGAATGTCTCTGTCAGTATTTTTAGCTGCACAGAAAAGCACTAAAATAGGCCCTTCCCACTCATATTGCAACAGTGGAAAGCTTCAGGAAACTGTTTCTAGGCAAAAATCAAGCCAGCCATGTGGGAAAAAAAACTA